>NC_034411.1:17368496-17429999 GCF_002078875.1 Numida meleagris | reverse complement strand
CGCCGGGAGGGGCCGGCGCGGCTCCCGCAGGGCGGGAGCGGTGCGCAGGGGCTCGGCGAGGCCGGTCGGGCCGTACGCTCCGCAGGCGGCGTGACTGGGGTCGCGGGGATGCGGCCCCATCTGCTTCTCTCGCTCGTGTGAAAAGCTTCACGGTGATTAAACAGGATAGAAGGGGATTAGGAGCTCCCTGCCGAAGGGAGGAAGGAGCCCGGAGCTAATTTGGACGAACGCCTGTTTGCTAAAGGGATGAAATAAAACTTTAACGGCGCGGATGAAAAGCTAGATAACTTTCTTATGCAGTCATGAAGTATGAGTTAATACTACTGCACCTGGGGGGGAAATAAAAGAAAGAGAAAAAAAGGGAGAAAAAAAAAAAAGCTAAGAAGAGGTCCCAAAGCCACTTTTGCCGCTGCCGGCAGTCCGGCAAAACAAAAGGCACGTTTCTCTGCCCGCCGGCATGACATCACCGGCCCGGACGCGCATTGGGCGCCGGGTGAAAACCCCGCGCTGCCTCCCGTGACGTCACCGCCCCTCCCCGCTGACGTCACGGCTGCAAGTCCCACAGTGGGGCCCGCGCAGCCCTACGCTGACCTCTCTGCAGTCACCGTGTGCCCTGGGAGTGCTGGAAGCGCTGCTTCGAGCGTGTGCTGCCGGCGCTTATTCCCGTGCAGCGCTCCAGGGCAAGAAATCACAACCCCTCGGTCCCAGGAGGGAAAGGAGTCAGGCGCAAGCATGGCAGATGGAGTGATGCAGTGGTGTTAACGAAGGGCAAAGTGCCCTATAAGTGACCTTTAGATTCATTATGGCCTATTAACACATTAATGACCACGCCTATCAATACGGAAATGAAATGGAGATGTGGCAGCAGCTCTCACCTCCCAAATCCAAAACCTGTCCACATGATACCCTTGGCCTGGCCAAGATGAAATGGAGTAACAAAACAACTGTAAAGACAGAGTGCTGCAGCCAGCTGTGTATATGTGACCACCCCATGGCTGGGGGGGCTGCTGTGTGAGGGATGCCCAAGCACCTGAGTCACAGAATCATAAAGGTTGGAAAAGACCACTAAGATCACCATGTTCAACCACCAGCCCATCCTCACCATGCCCACTGACCGTGTCCCTCAATGCCACATCTCCACAGTTCCTGAACACCTCCAGGGATGGTGACTCCACCACCTCCCTGGGCAGCCTGTGCCAGTGCCTCACAGCTCTTTCTGATATGAGATTTTTCCCAATATCCAACCTGAAGCTCCACTGGCACTACCATCCACCACCACCTCTGGTCTGCAGAATCAAAGCAAAGACTACAGTGTGGATCCTGCCCTGTGCTTGTTGGCCACATGTCAGGGTCAGCATCCTGGTGCCCACAGCTGTAGGCACAGCAGCAAGGGCCTTCTGCAGTTCCCTGCTGAGTTTTCTGGAGCATCCAGCTGGTTTGGGATAAAATAAGGGCTGAAATCTCTCAGTGCATTCCCCAAATACTGACTGGAACAAACCATTTATAAGCTTATAATAGAAATGTGGAAATGGTTAGAGAAAGACCAAGTAGAGAACAGCTTTCTGATGTGCAGTACTGACATTTTGCTAGCACATGCCCCTTGCAGGTCAATCAGCAGAAGTCTCTGCTGGCACAGCTTCTCGTTGTTCTGTTTCCCACACAAAGCTGCCACCTCATCCCTGCTAAGGAAATGAAGCTTCAAGGGGTGCCCATGTTTTTCTCACCTCGGTGCCAGGCTCTGTGCTCTCAGCGCCAGCTGGCAGCAGGTTCGGAGAAGCCTTCCTCCACCTGCTCTGCAGGAAAAGCTGGGTAACCACTGCCTATATCTGTGCATCCCTTAGCACAATTTCTTACCTCCCCATGATGGCAGAAATTTCCCACAACAGTTTATTAATCATAGGAGAGTGTTATTATGACGAACAGGGTTCATAAAAGCTCTCATTCCCAGCAGTGGGACGAAGCATAAGAGTTTCTGCTCACAGGTTCAGTCTCCAGAGTGCCAACGGTTGGTGATAACAACATAACCCACAGAAGAACTGGCAGAGGGGATGGTTCCTGCTCCTGCACGTGCTGAGCTATCACAGAAAAGGAAAAATGAGATCACAGGAATGAGAGCCAACAACATCGACAGCTGAAGCCCTGCACCTCTCCTCTGCTTCCTGAGGGGCTGCATGGAGCGTGCTGCGGGGGGCCAAAACCACATGCAGTGCCTGAAAAGCAGTCACAGCAAGGGGCCAGCTGAAGTTAATATTCATGGAACTGCTTGAAAAGCATCCGAGGGAAGGAGGGGAAAAGAAAAAGTCAAAAATGTACCAGAATCATTCCTCTTCTCTCCATGTGAGAGAGATTTACTTGATCTAAACTGCAGAAACTTGCAACAGCTGAAAGATATTACAGATAACAGCAGTAGTGATGGTCACTATTGCAAGAAGCCCTTTAATTCTTCATCAAAATGGCTGTGATCCTAGTTCTTAGACTGTTTCTAGAGCAGTCATTTGAGAAAGTTTGTCACAAGCCAACACAGCAACGTCAATGCAACAGCCTTAGGTTTGCTACCCACTGCCGCCTACTGTTGAAATAGCACCATTTCAAATTTATGGTCTTTCATTACTGAAGTTTAAAGCATAAGAGTACAGAATAGAAAGCTTCTAAAATAAGAAAGGTGGGAAGAAGAGTGCAACAAGACAAGAGAATTGTTCACCTCAACTCAGTGGGCTGGGGCTTCAGATCTCTAACATTAACCCTAAACCAAACCCTAATCCTAATCCTAAACGTAGCCCTAACGCTAACACTAACCCTAAACCCTAATGCTAGCCAGAACCAGAACTCCTAACTCCTAAAACCTGACACTAGCGATGTCAATCCTAACACTAACCTGCAGCCCTAACACCTAACCTTAAACATAGCCCTAACACAAACACATAACCCTAACGACACTAATCCTAACTCTAAACCTAACCACTCACTCTAATTCTAACACTAAACCCTAACCCTAAAACTAACCTTAACCCATAACCCTAACCCTGGACACTGACTGGCCCTAACCCTAACCCAAAACACAATCCTAATACTAACCCTAATCTTAGCCATAACTCCTAATCCAAACCTTAACTCTAACCCTAACTCCCTCTCTTACCTGTTACATTAATCTTGGGCAAGAGTTGGGAAAGCCACCGAGTATGAGAGCACCCAATCTCCAGTACTTCATCAGTGCTGGGAATGATGCCATGGACAAGGCTCAGCAAGCTCGGCCGCTGGTCCTGCACGAGACAGTTAGCACCTGGCTAATCTGAGTGTCCAAGCTCTGTTGCTGAATGGGGAAAGAATAATACGTGGTGTCTGGCTGTCCTCAAGGCAGACCCCTCTGCTTGCTGTGGGCAAGCTGCGTGCTGCCAGGCTGTCCAAGCCCTCTGTGTTCACAAAGTTATGCACACCATTTTCAGTATTTAATTTGTTTTTAAATGTCAGATCACAGACTTTGCAGTGGAAACAGTTTTGCAGAAAAGGTACAGCAGTGACTGAGTCTACCTCCGAGATGGAAAAAAGGTTCACCAGAACTGAAATCTGCAGCTGAGACTGACAAAATCCCTAAAGGAATCTGTTAACCACATGAGCCAGGACCCCCTCTATCACCCTGGTGGCTCCTGCAGAAGAAAAACCCATGCTGTATTCAAAACAAAACATGAAGAAGCATTTGGCAGATGTAAATTTTTAATTAAGACATTGCAACTTGCCACAGCTTCTGTCACATCCAGTGTTCTAGGTATAAAGGTTGGGGTTTTTTTTGTCACTGAGGAGTGATATAAAAGGCATACCTTCCTCCTGGGGAAAAGGTACTTCTCTCCAAAACATCCGAGTCTGGTAACTAAAATTACTTTCTTCCACTGTGAACCCCTCCTCTGTAATCACTTTATCTCTGTTGTGAGAGTCACATATGCACCCCATTGTGCAATGTACTCATTTGATTGCATTACCCAGTAAAGCTAATAAATAATTATAAGAATCCAGCAGCACCCAGAGACCAGCAGCACTCAGAAACTGCTTCTGAAATCTGCATTGATTTTGCTGCAATGTATTCAGCTCATAAGCTGATGACTCAACAACAATTTCAAATGGTGAATCTACAAAAGTAGAAAGTAGCATTAATACCCCCATATGTAATCATCGCTCACAGTAAACAAAAGTCTTCAATTCCTTCTATATCAGCCAGAAATTATTTAACTTTGGTAAACTAAAGCTTCTTCAAGTTATTTTCTAGAAGAAAACTCTAATTTCCACTCTAAATTATTTTCCATGTAATATAAATTCAGATTTTTTTCCCAGAGGTAACTCAATAGAAGGGCAACCAGCCATCTAAAGCAAGTCTGGAAAGTCCCTCAGAGACAGAAGAAATAAACTTCCTCTTCCATTAGTCCCCAGCATCTCTGAAACAATGGTAGGCTGGCAAAAAGCAGTGCTTTGTATGCATCATGCTCAGTTGCTATTCTCAATAATTAAATTATATTCATCGGACTCACTCTGGATCTCAGTCAATTTATCTCAGCATGGATCCTGAGTGAAGACCCTCTGTAGCAGAATGCCTTCTTAATGCAATGACTGCAATGGGAGAAAGTAGTGTCTGCCTCAAGCTGCCCCATAAGGAAGTTGGTCAATAAGGAAGAACAGGGAAGGAATTAAAAAAACATGCTAATTATGCACATACACATTCAGCTTTTGCAAACAGGAACTCTATGATCAAAATCCCATTCCTTACCAGCTGCCTTGGGACATTGCTTGGCCATACAGTGGTGCTGGAGCTATATCCCAACAGGAGGTTAGAGCATGTGGAGAGTTAAATGAACACTGCCATTTTATTGCTCCCTTGACTCTGTTTCTCAGCTGCCAAGAAGCCAGCCTTAGCTCATGCTAGCAGTCCCTCTGGAGTCAAGAAGGAATGAAATCAGAAGGGTTTCAGAAAACACAAAATTATTTCAAGATCAGGCCCAACAACACTTTCTTTTTTGTAAAGGGACTACAAGACTGAGGAGGCTGCATCATTGTTACCTCTTCTGGTCAATGTGCACATTTTCTTTGAACATTCTCACACAGAGCTGTGCATCAGCAATTCTAACCCTGCCTTAGATAACACCAGACAGAGGTGTATGGTCTACAAAGGACAACTGACACTTTAGAAGCTCTCATTTTCTTACGCATCAGCACTATTGATGCAGTTTGTCATGCCAGCAGTGTTTCACTGAGCTGAAATGATGAGACACTGAGGGACATTACTGATGTCTCCACCAAATTCTCTTAACATAGTTTAAGTATATGGTAATATGCAAAAAATCAAGGGAGTTCCTTGGAACTTACATCAAGGAGACTAGCAGAAAAACTGAGCGCTTTCTAATGGTGGAAACTGGATCTCTGCCCTAGGGTTTGTGAACACACTACAAGAAAATATGATATAGAAAAGAAGCAAAACTCATGTAATTAAAACTTCCTCTCTGTTAATATAGGATTTTCCACTGAGCTTACTCCTGAGTACAGCTGTGTGAGAACATTTAACATGGCCAAGGCAACATGCTAGCCAATATGTGATTCCACAGCTTACCTAATAAACATATTACTTGTCTACAAACATTCAATTGCTTGCGGATTTGAAAACACTCAATTAAATATTTTTTTTGAAATTTAAAACCAAAAATCCCATTTAATGAGAGCCTGACTGTGCAACATGACTAGCCTACCAAAACTGCTCAAGATTAGTTTGGTCCCTGCACTTCTAGCTGAGAAAATCAGTAGAGAATGTGTTTTCTTTCATCCTCACTGTTCTGCCTCTGAGCTTCAGTTTATGATTACTACCAGATACCTTACGTAGGGTACTACAAATAAATTAAAAGGTAGACGGAGGTTGTAGAGGTGGTTTCTCAATCAATTTTTTATACAACATGCAGCACTACTGGGCCCCAAATTGGTGAAACTACAAAGCATCCATTTAAATATATTGATTTAACTAAACTGGGATTACATTCCTTTCAGAAACTATCATTACAAATAACAGTAAGTATCAAGTTACCTATTATTGGATAACTTTTTTAGTAGCAAAATGTTAATCTGTGCAAATTTACACTCCTGCCTACTCTTGTTAGAAACATGTTAAAAGGAAATGGAGGTGGTGGTGGTATTTATGTATTTTTGTTTGATTGATTGATTTGTTTTAAGTTCAGGCTCAGAAGTGACAGTCCCTGGGTATGTCTGGATTTAACTACTATCCTTTATAAGCCAGGCCCTAAGCTTCATGTGGATGTGAACTTACACCAAGCTTCTGCATTAGTTTTAAGCCTTGGACTTTGCTCTGCCTCAGTATCCAGCAGCCTGTATGAAAACACAGCTACTCAAATATAACTGTCTGTTTTCAAATTTAGTACCTTATATATATATATATATATATGTAAGACTCATAAAATGAGCAAACTGCCGCCACCCTAGAAAAGAAAACCTGCCTTGTGGGAAGGCATTTTCTATTTTTCTCTTGATTATCCTAACTTAATAAAACAAATCTGTTCTCCTCCCACCCAGCTTCTGTTCTTATCCTCAATTTCTGAGCACATTATTCCTCTTTGCTGCTACATTCCCCATTAACCTCACAGTTCTTGGCCTAGTTACACACCTTCCTTCAGCTTCAGCTGCTGGATTTCTTTCCTTTGTTCTTGTCTTCCCAGACATCCTCTTCTCAGTTCCTACACTTGTCAGTTCCTATAAAAGTATAATTACACTATACTTACTGATATAATAAACACATAGAAAATGGAGTTTATGTATTATTATGCATAAAGGTGTGTCTTAAAACATAAAGCAGTACTCAAAACCTCAAATTGCTCAAATGGCATAACAAAACAGAAAGTATTCTTGAAACTATTCTTGAAACTATTTTAAATTATATATATTAAGAAGAAGGGAAAGAAAAAACAAAAAAAAACCACTTGCTTTTACAGTATTAGTAGACTACCAGCACACACTTCCTGTGCAAAGTCACAAGTTTATAAAGAGTTCTCCCAAGTGTATTTTAAACGGCTGAGTGTGCATCTGAAAGGAGATCAGCTCCTAAAACCATACCCATAAAAAACCCCTTGTTCTCTAAGATAGCCAGATCATTTTACAGCAGCATTGATGACATGGGATGGGGAGGAGGGGAAATACACAATGTGTTCTGCTCCTAAAAAGGAAATATTAATTTCAGTGCACATTTTTGGAGTGCCATTAGGATGACACACATAAAGTCTTACCCTTGCATTTTCCCTGCTCCCAAGCTAATTCTTTGCCTTTTTTTTTCTTTTACAATAGAGGTTCCAGATGGGTTTCCAAGGGAGAAGCTGCTTATTAAAAAGGTCACGATAAACCTTCATAGACAAGAAGTTTAGCTGAAAAAAATTCTACGGGGATGCTCCAGGCAGCTAGTGCTTTTGTCCTATAGTAATTAAAGCCGTGCCACCTTGGCACAGGTACTATAATGAGCAGTCCCATTTTCTCCATACATTTGATAACTTTTTCCCATATGCTTTGTTGCTGTCTCTTCCTGCATTCACAGTGATTTCCTTCAGTAAGGCAGTTTTAAGCAGAACAGTTCCCTAATAATACATGCACACTCAACACTACCACCTTTCAACAGCTGTGCCCAGTACTATCAGAGAAAAATGGCTGTGAAGCTATGGTGCAAATGCCAGTGGCAACACTCAGAAGCATCAGGGAATGTTCTAGAAACAGCCTTTGGTCCCATTGCTCTGCCACTCCAGATACAGCCATGATGACCAAGAAACATCACTAATGTACAGGCAAATAAAAGGGCAGAACTTGATTTATTGCACATTTTGTCTCCTCAGTTATGCTCAGCTGTGCTGGAGGAGTGCTGCAGCATTGTGGGATAGCAACCACGTATCTTTGCAGCCATTACATCTCTGGAGGTCCAGCTTACACAGTTCCCAGTGTGGCCTCTATACTCTTTCTTCTCTTCTGTCACAGAGTGGAAGGAAAACCCTGTAGCTTTACAGTGACCCTCGTGAGACTAAAATGGTGCATCATTAGTGTACATCAAGAAGAGTGTGGCCAGCAGGTTGAGGGAGGTGATCCTCCCCCTCTACTCTGCCCTGGTGAGGCCACATCTGGAGTATTGTGACAAGTTCTGGGCTCTTCCATTCAAAAAAGACAGGGAAATTCTAGAGAGTCCAGCGGAGGGGCACAAAGATGATGAGGGCCTGGAGCATCTCCTGAAGGAGGAAAGGCTGAGAGACCTGGGGCTGTTTAGTCTGTAGGAGACAGAGAGGGAATATTATCAGTGCTTATAAATACCTAATGGACAGGAGTCGAGTGGATGAGGCCAGGCTCCTTTCAGTGGTATGCAGCAATAGAACAAGGGGCAATGGGAACAAACTGGAATGTGGGAAATTCCATGTGTTGCAAGACAAAGCATCTACAGTTTGTTGTATCAACCTCAGACCCTCCGAATTAAGACTCAGAAAGTAGTCAAGGTGTTGACTGAGCAGAAGTGTGCCTTTATTTATTAAAAGACAGGAGAGCAAGAGAGGAAAAAGAGAAGAAAAGGAGAGAGAGAAAAAGAAAGAAAAGCAAGTCTCCACTGTGAATCCCATGATGTTCAAACAAAGGGAGGGTAGATTTAGGTTAGATATAAGGAAAAAATCTTTTACAGTGAGAGTGGTAAGGCACTGAAACAGGTTACCTAGTGTTGTGGTTGATGCCCTGTCCCTGGAGACTTTCAAAGTGAGGCTGGATAAGGCCCCGGGCAAACTGATCTAGCTGTGGTGTCCCTGTTCATTGAAGGGGAGTTGGACTGGATGGTCTTCAGAGGCCTCTTCCAATTCTAAGGATTCTATGATTCTGTGATTCTACAGTTCTATGATTCCATGTTCTGAAGGTCTGTCCTTCTTATTGTGGGGTGGTTGAGGAAGTAGTGGGGCAATTGCCAGCGGCTATGGGGTTGGCAATGCCTTTTATGCTGTAGGATGGTCCCTTCTAATTGAGCCAGGAGTTGTTGCCAGGCATGGAATGTCCAGTATCAAGCGCTGTGCGCATGCTGTACCAGCTGTGCTTCTCTCTTCGCATGGTGGTTGTGGAGGGTTGCGGTTGGGTGAGCAACCTAAGACCACCTTAAGCAAGACGACTAACTCCTGACTTCTCCATTGCGCTTGGGCCCAACATGTGGTTGCTCTGCTCCTTTCACAAGAGTGTTACTTAGAGAACAGTTTTTGTTCTGAGGCTTCCACAAGATTGTTACAGTTCTGTTTCGCTAGTTGCCTCTCAACCAATCAGAAAGAGAGCAAGAATTCACAATGTTACAGTTCCGCATGGTGTTGTCAGAGTCCAAACACAAGGAGCAAGAACTTCTGTACTGTGAGAATGATGGAGAGCTGGAACAGGCTGCCCAGAGAAGCTGTGGAGTCTCCTCTGGAGACTCATGGCCCGGCTGGACACTTACATGTGTGACCTGCTGTGGGGAACTGCTGTAGCAGGGGATTGGGCCTGATGATCTCCAGAGATCCCTTCCAACCCCTACGGTTCTGTGAACACGGAATTGTAAACTGCTGGTTCATTGAGCCCATTTGCAACTACACTGGTTACTTCAAGTACTTGGTGTGAAGAACACAACATATCCAGAATGCACTGTGGTATTTCACAGTGTTTCCAAACAGCTGTCAAACCAACTGTCCTTTAAAAATGCACTTATGCTTTTGTTCTCCACTATACTCGCCGACAGGGCCACCTGTGCCCTCAGCCACCTCTCGCAGCGGGATCTCCCGCAGTCAGCAGGCCCTATTCCACCTTCCCCACTCCCCCTGACCCCACGGGGCCCCCGGGGGACCCACGGCAGTCCCCGCCCTCCTCAAGCGAGAGCGGAAGTGCCGTCAGAGGAAGGCCGCCCGCCCGCCCTCAGCGGAGGAAGGACGGGCTGTAAGATGGCGGCGGCGGAGGAGCGGCTCCTGTCGGAGGGGGAAGGCGGCGCCCCGGGCTCGGCGCGGCTCTCCCCGCCCCCGCTCTCGCAGTCTCCCGAGGCCCCGGCGCCCTTGGAGCAGCCGCCTCAAAGCAATACGCTGATGGGGCTGCCCATCGTGGCCATCGAGAGCATCCTCAGCTTCCTGTCCTACGACGAGACAAGCCAGCTCCGCCTGGTAGGGGCTTGGGAGGGGAGGAGGGCGAGGGGCCGTGCCGGGGCCGCCGAAGCGGGAGCAGCGCCGGGGAGGAGGTGGGCAGGCGGCTGGGCTGGGCTGGGCTGGGGCTTCCCCCTTCTGCCCACCCCGCGCCTCCCCTACGGGCGTGCAGGTGCGCGCCGTGCCTGCGTTCCTAGCGGAACCCTGCCACCTCTTAACGCCTTTGATTCCGTTCGTGCGCTGTAAGGCAGCGCGGGGCTGCTGGAGACGTAAGTCCCCGAGTATAGGAGGTGGTGAGACCGCTGCTCCAAGGACCCTACCCGGTATCTAAAAAGAAATGTAGGGCAAGAAAGGAAGACTTAAAGCCCTGCGTGCCTGAGAGGCTGCCCGCTGCTCCGAGCCATGCTAACGGATCTAATAAAAGATATGAGCTCCACCTGCAAACTTCATTGTGCCCAAGAAAGCTCAGAGGTCAGCAAGGAGATGAGTGTTTATCAATCTTCAACTGCCGGTCTCAAGAGCATCATGTAAACTGTGCCATAATATGACTGGCTGAGATCTTGCTCAATTTTGTATGAGATCATGTAAGGAATAATAGTGAGGGAATGAATACACAGCTTATGTAACCCTCAGTCAACTTGCCTGTGCTGTTTCTAGTTTAAGAGCTCATTAGCTTAAACCAGATAGTATTACCCATGTATTTCTGCAGAGAATTGGACTGCATTTGTCCCAGATCAGCAACCTGATTCTAAACTGAAAGCTCTTTAAGCAGAAACTCTGGTTTTATTCATACTGCACCAAACACACCATACAATCTTTAACTCAGAGGGCGGTGAGGCTGTGGCACAGCTGCCGAGAGAGCTGTGGTGCCCCATCCCTGGAGGCGCTCGAGGCCAGGTTGGATGGGGCCCTGGCTGACTGAGCTGGGCGGGCAGCCCTGCCCATGGCTGTGGGTTGGAACTTGGTGGGCTTTAAGGTTCCTTCCAACCCAAGCCTCTCGGGTGATATGATATGATACTTAATATTTCTAGCATGCTGTCAGTCCTGTAATCTCCAGAGAGTTTTGCCTCTTCTGTGAGAGTAAATAGTGAATTTGTGGGGAAAAAAAAAATGTGTATATTTATATAGTATGGCTTTTTTGGATTGCAGCCTCTACAGTTTGGATGAAGGGAAGTACACATTCTGTATTTGGGTGTGTTTAGTGTTGTATGGTCTGTATTGCCACGCTAGGCGCTGCTCTTTGCTGCAGTTTTCCTGTTGTATTTTATAAACGGTAGCTGTGGGAACTGCCATTAAGCAGTAGAGGTGTTTTTTTCTTCCTCTAAGGCTGTTAGTGTTTGTAAATAACGCTTTGTCAGCAGTGAAATTCAGAATAGGAAAGGTGGTGTAAGGACTCAAAAAAATATTTAATTGCATGTTTCTGAAGTGAAACACCTCTCTTATGTAACACAAGTCCATTTTTTCAAGAAGACTGTTGCTTTGAGCCATTTCAAAAACATCAAAAACAAACTGGATGACTATCGGCATAGATGCACATACAAGGAATAATACTAGATGTAAAATGAGGGGAATTACTCATAGAATCATGAAGGCAGGAAAAGACCTCTAAGATCACCTCATCTAACCGTCGACCCATCACCACCCTGTCTGCAGATGCCACATCTACATGTTGCTTGAACACCTCTAGGGACAGTGACTCCGCCACCTCCTTGGGCAGCCTGTGCCAATGCTTAACCATGCTTTCAGAGAGGAAATTTTTTCCTGATATCCAACATGAACCTCCCCTGGTGCTCCAGACCCTTCACTGTATATTTGTACACTGCAGGAACAGCAAACTTCTCTTTGAGAGCTTACTTGAGCTGCTTCTCATAATGCATCTCATAATGAGTAACATTCTGCTAAAGATACATTATGGGACCAAATTAATTGAATGGCAGGGATTAAATTCCTTAGGTCTCGTGCTCATTAAAAGTGTGCCTCTAAACAGCCTCATTATCCCATGGAACGCCGCATTCTGAGGATTAAAGCACCTTGGGGAAGGCAGGACATGAATCGGCCTAATCAAAGCTTGATCATACAAACATTGACAAAAGGTGTGGATTCCCTAAACTGATCGCTTTGAATGCTGGGGCAGGGGGAGGGAACACCCTTTTTCTCCCTTCTATAAGAAGCCTGAAGTTGTGAATAGGAAAATGGCAGAGCAGGAATGAAAACCTAGAGCCATTTTCCTGGAACAAGTCATTTCACTTAATTATCCCTTATTTGTATGATGCCGTATTTACGTAACCGGAGCATCCACTTTCCTGAATAAAACGGAGTAAAATTGAGTCAGTACTGCCTTCTGTAAATCACTTTGAATTCTACTGGTAAATGTATATGTGTAACTTCTGTTGAACATGGTGACATCCACGTCTGGAAGAAGCAGTCTTCATTTTGAGATGCAATGATGTGACATTTGAAATGCTGAGTAGTGCTCCTTCTCCTGAAGGATGGTTAGTTTTGAGCATGGATACTATGTAACAGTTTACAACTGAAGTGTCACAGTTAGGAGCTTTGGTCAGTTGTCCTAAAACAGTAGAACGGGCTTGTGTTGCTTTAAGTTCTCTTTACAGACATGCTCAGCCAAGAGGATGAGAGCTGGACCCTTTTAAATAGGGGTAATAATGACATCCTTAGTCTGAGCTTGGAAATACATTTCCATTCAGGCTATTGCTACAGTATACATGACTGCAAACAAACAGTCCCACAATTAAAAGCAAACAATAAATGCCTTCCACGAACACTCTGAAGATAAGGTTACCTTGGATTCAGGCACGCACCAGAAGCGTCTTAGATTCTGCAGCAAATTTGCACTAGTGCTCTGCAGAGCGCAAATAAGGACAACTCAGCTTTAATCTTCCCACAGTTTCAATAAATCTGTATTTACAGGCATTGCTATTTTAAGGCTTGCTGAAGTCATCAGCATTTTGTCACTTATTCTTCAACCTAGAAAGGCATTACGAAATACAGTGTCTGTGTAGCCTCTATTGATCTTAAAAAAGAACATGCAATGAATCTAAACGCTTGGAATATATTTCTACCTCCAGTTTTGATACTGGTCATCTGTTAGTGAAGCTGGGAAGAAAAAACACGTGCTTGAAGAAAGGGAAGCTGGCAGTCCTCTAGCAGATTGTCGGTTTGTTTACAACGAAGTGGAAAATTAGCTCTTCTGTAGGAGCTGTTACTGTATACGTGTCACCATGCTAAGCAGCAGCCACCTTGTGCATTTCATGTGGTCTCAGAACAACTTTCCAACACTGAAATTTGAACACAGTCTTCTAGTTGGCTTGGCATTTGAGGGAACGTGGACTGTTGTAGCTTTATGGCTGGAGTAAGGAAATATTCACAAAACTTGGCAAATATGAGCAAGTTTGAACTTTTGGCTTTCTTACAGTCCATTGAAATAGCAAGTATCAGAAACTGTCTTGGAGCAATCTGAGCACTGAAAATGGTGATAATGCTACTTTATGTATGGCTGCTGACAGTGCAGTCTAAAAGAGGCGTATTATTCTTATAACTTCAGGTGCCATGTTTTTAAATGGTGTCATTAGGAGCCAGCTGAGAACTAAGAGGTGATTAGTAAAATAAGCTGCAGACAGACATGTTTGGTTTCTAATGGTATCAGTTTAGTGTTTGGGTTCTGGACTGCTTGTTGTCACAGCTATGGGCAATGTCCAGAAACCGGGGCAAATGAGTAAGATTAGAAAATCCTGTGTTTAAAAATCCAATGCAGTTCTTGTTAGCCCTTACAGCCTGCTGCTTTTGGATATGGGAGGGCTTCACCGCTGGAAAAGGTATTGTCTGCCACCAGATGTCAGTATAAACATGATGAAAATTTCTCTTTGTGCTTCTCCACAGTTTGTCCCTTACAATGTATCTAGATTTTGGAGTGGTTGGTTTGTTTGTTTTTCTCCTGCTGAATTATAGTATGGCTAGCATAGCCCTTGTGCAAGTGTGACTCTCTGTTTCAGGGGTTTGGTAGCATTAGAGCAGGTATGAATGTCATTACTCTCTACAGCTGTGAAAGAAAACAGGCTGTTGGTATCCAACGTAGCCAGTAAAGGAATCTGTTAAACTGAGAAGACTTTTATATGAAAATGGATCTTGCTTCTTGTGCACTATAGTGCATAATTTTTTTAATTTTAATTCTGTCTTCAAAAAGATGAAGTATAAGCACTGAAAGGAAAAAACATCATTTCTTGTTTCTGAGGCATCTTTCTGAGACAAGAAAACACTAACTTTATAGAATCATGTAATCACCAAGGTTGGAAAGGACCTCCAAGACCATCTACCAGAGTCAGTCTCGAAGACAAGCTGGAAGCTGGACACAGGCTTTTTCCACTTCCATTAACAGAAGAGGGAAATTATTTCTGCTTAGGTATGAGTGGCATTCAGCCTACTGTCTCTTGTTAGGCAGAATCGGGAGACAGACTTGTGAACTGTGTGGAATGTAGCACTCCTTCGTGGTCGCTGTTAGAGGTGGCAATGCCTTAAGTTGCATTGCGTTTTCTGTGTCTTGAAATTCAAGAAAAACTGCGAAGAGAATCTTGTACTACTTAGCAAGCATGGGAAAGATAATAGTAAAGGTGTTTTGTAATGTTACTTGAGACTTAAGAGATTTGTTTTGTTTTACTTAAATACAGGTTTGTAAACGAATGGACTTGGTTTGTCAACGAATGTTAAATCAGGGATTTCTAAAAGTGGAAAGATACCACAACTTGTGTCAAAAGCAAGTTAAAGCTCAGCTTCCAAGGTATGTACCAGCTAAAACTGTAGTTAAACTTCAGTGTAGTAGATTATTTTCAGCATAATACTAAAAGGGAAAATCTTGCCAGCTAGTTTGGTTTACATATCTTGAAAATTCGGATCTTATTTGTTGTTTTTTTTTTCACCCCCAAAAAAGCATTATAACCTAAGATCTAATTACCAAATAATGGCGTAGATGAATGTAACTTGTAGTATACTACACTAAGAGCTGGAATATTGAAAATTGTCTTTGAAATTCTAAACAGAGTGAAGAAGAGTCTTGTGTTCTTCAGCCTTTCTGGCAAATCCAGGAGGGACTCTTAGGAATGAATAAATGCCATTCCTCTTCAAGACAAACCGATGATTTGTCTATGGCTCTGCTTAAAAAGGCAAGGTTCGTCAGTGCCAAGGATTAAATTAGGAAAGGGAGGAGGCTTGACATGTGAGCTCTCATTACTGGGAGCTTAAGGTTCTTTTAAATGCAGTGTCTTCTCTCCTCTTTCCAGTGTATAAGTGCAGTTGCTGCTGCCGTATCCTATCAGATTTCCCAGGCAGAGTGAAGAAACTAAATGCTACTTATTGTTGAGATTGTTGATTTGCCAAAAGGTTGTACCTCAACTTGAACTTTGTAGCAAGCAGTAATGCTGTATTAAATCTGTGTGTTGCATTGAAATACTAAATGCAGGAACATGGGAGGATAAAAATAACCACCCTGACTCACTGTCTGCTGCTAGTTAGTACTGAAAGCCTGTTTTTAGAGTCCCAAATGACATACAAAGTTTATGGATAGCAAAAGATGTAATTATTTAGGGAAAAAAAATGTCTTCAGAAAGTGTGCTATGCAGTTATGAGCTGATATTTAATCTTTGCTGGTTTTTGTCCATAGGCAGAACAAATGCTAGTGGTTATGTTTTCAAACCTCGAAATAGTTTTACTTGAGTGATTGTTACAGTTTTATTTTGTGGACTTGCTGTTAAATTACTGTATGTAAAACACTTAATGGTCTGTTTCCTAGGCGAGAGTCAGAAAGAAGAAACCATTCGTTAGCTCGTCATGCAGACATCCTTGCTGCTGTAGAAACGAGACTCTCTTTGTTAAATATGACTTTCATGAAGTATGTGGATTCCAATCTCTGTTGCTTCATACCTGGAAAGGTAAAACGTAGTCTAATTTATGTGAATGTATATGTTTTTAAAAAACATGATGGTGTAACTTCAAGTAAATTTGTCCCAGCTGCCCCAGATTATGTAATGTATATGCATACTGAAACCGTTTGAGATACTTAAAACAAGTTAATGCTCCTCTGTAACAGGCACTGTGGAATGAATGAACCAGACTATATCTAAATACTATTTAAAATTTAATATCTACTTTCCCTCAGGATTTTTACAAGGAACATGGGATGTGTAGGCTTTAATTCTGAATTGTAACTGTACAAAACAGCTGAAGTCCAGATCATCAGAAGTTATATTAGAAGACTTTAAGTACTTTTCATACGGGTTTGAATACTTCGAGTTAATTGAAGTAAGATGTATAGTATGTGGAAACACCTGCTATGGATGAGGTATTTCTGTATATTAGGTGGAGTAAGCTTTAAATTTAGGTGGACTTTGTTAAATATTATCATTACTAAACAGATCTGGTGTTTCAGACTACCACCCCAGCATAAAGTATAAATTAACCAAGTGAGATGTACGTCAGCAATAGAACTGTTTTACAAGCTGTGGAAACAGAGGTACAGAGTGGAACTGACAAAATCATCATCTGAGGAAGACACTCAGATACAGTTTAGAACTGAAACAAGATCTGTGACCATTAGCCTAATGTTTTGCTATTCACGGGCAGATAACTGGGTTGCACTGGGATGACTGCAAAAGTTAGCTGTCGGATTGAGACGAAGCATGGCAGGCATTTCTGCATTCAGTACAGCAGGATAGGCTATCAGCATGAAGTAGTTTTTATATTGAAGAGGTAATATGATTTCCATACGCTTTTATTGCCTTGATACTAAATTAATTTAAACTACTATAGTTTAATATATTTAGGTTTATTAAGTTTATATTATTTTTATATCTATATCTAATTTAAAATACAATGTAATATAACATCAAGTCAAATAAACATAAGGTCGTGATACTCATGTACTGAATAGAATACCTAAAAGAAATGTTGCCTTACTTTTCTTGAGGGGTAGGTGAAAAGTCAATACTCAAGCTAGACCTGGGGTGTGTAGGAGTTATGCAAACAAGCTTGGCAGCCATTTTCCTTCAGGGCACTGGGTCATAAAGACATTATTTGTATTCCTATGTAACAGCTAAAAGAGTTTTTTTTTTAATTGTTTACTTGGTATATGAGCTTTGTACTACTGCCACTCTCTCACCGCAGTTATCAGTTCACCAGAAAGTCAGATTTTGGTCAAGCCTATTCAAGGCTCAGCGTGTGGTTTCCCCCACCTGCCCTGTTTGAACAGAACATTTTTGTCTGAATGAAGATGTTGCAGAACTTTCAGGAAATGGATGTGTTAGAATATGTGAATTCTGGTTTGAGGTTCAGCATATTGCGTAAGGGTCCCGGTCATAGTGGAACGCTGCTGCAAGATTTTATGTTGAGGATAGCAAAAGAATGCTTTGAGGATGTTGATACTGACGGGATATAATGTGGATAAAATTAGAGAAGCCTTTGGGAGCTTGCTGCATGATGGGATGCTTCGGTCACATCTAGCTTTTGCAGCTTTTTAGCTAAGCTTCCTTTATGAAAACACAAGATGCAGCTCTGTTGATTCTAAGTTATTAAGGCCCATATCCTTCAGTAGAGTCTTAAGCCATTCTTAATCATGTGCAAAATACCTGGCTCCATAGTTTCTGTAGTAAGAAACCAGCAGTCCTATTTTGGCCTGCTCAGACTATAATTCATAGATTAGTGAGGCACCTTTCATCTCTTTAGTTCTGCTAAAAAAAAAGGCTGGTTTTCAAGCCTGTTAAGAGGGTGCTTATGTTCTCTGCCAGTCCTGGATTGGTATTTCATAAATTAATACATTTTGGGTGTAATCCAAATTTGCAGTATTTTGAGTGGGAGCAAGCGAATTCAAGTAAATATTTACAGCTCTTCAGACTGACATAACAATAATTCTTGTTATTCCATTCTTGTGTTTCGTGTGTCTCATGACTGGCTGTGGGAATGACTGCTTAGCCGTATGGTTTCCAGTACCTTGGTTCTCCAAAAAGAAATGATGATGCTTTACTGAGCGCGTAAAATTCAAGTGTGGATGCAGTAGAACAATTTCACACGGGTGTTATTTCATGAGTTTCAATAGAATTATGATCTATCAAGGGAATGGTTTCTCTGGGATATGGCAAACTACTTCATTTCAAAACGCCGATAAAGAACTAACACACGTAGTGATATGCAAGAGTAATAGTTCTGTAGTGAAAGTCCCTGATGTGCCAACACTTGTAGAATGATCTGAAATAATCTTGCCTTTATCGGAAAAATCCTAATTCTTCTTAAATGTTTTAGGTAATAGATGAAATTTACCGTGTGCTAAGGTATGTAAACTCTACACGAGCTCCTCAGAGAGCTCATGAAGTTCTTCAAGAACTAAGGGACATTTCTTCCATGGCTATGGAATATTTTGATGAGAAGATTGTTCCAATACTGAAAAGGAAGCTTCCTGGGTCAGATGTATCAGGACGTCTGATAGGAGCTGCCCCAGGTATTAATTCCAATGTATAGTTAAGTGTTTTTTTGTTGGTTTATTATTTTTAAAACTCAGAACTTTTTAAAGCTCCCTCCCTTCAATAAGCGAGCTTTATCACATAAGTATTAATGATACTTGTTTCTTAAGAATGCCAACCGTGAAATTCATTTGCTTTGTAATTTAAGAAGGCTTTGTATTGGCAAAAGAACGGTCACTTGAATGTATGTTATAATTATGCATAGTGTGTATTCATTAAACAAACGCTTTTGTGCCACCAATGAATGAGACTTTATCATTGCACTTGGTTGAAATTTGGCACATGAGATGACAACTCAAGACGCCTTTTATATTTAGTAAGGATCAGCAAATGAATTGGCCAAAGCTGCTGTAGTACGTAGAGAGCTAGAACACACAAGTATGCACTTTCTTCACATTGCTGGCGCACTAACGTATATGTTAACAATCAAAATACATGTGGGTAACACTGAAAAGGCAGCTAAAATAATAGTCTGTAAATAAACAAAGTGGTCCTTTCTATAACCTCTCAGGCTTTCCGTAATTTATGTGAACCAAAGTATTAAGGTAGTTGCCTCATAGAATGGCCCAAAGCGAAAGGTTAATAGAACTGTAGTGTTTTCCCTGTACTGAACTTCTTTGCACACACTGTTGGAGAATGTTAGGGATTGCAAAATATGCTCTCTGGGAAGGATAACTCTAAAAAAATAAAAATTACAGCTTAGCCAAAAATGGTAGGCCTAACTGTAGGGGCTGCTTGTGGTTTGTTGCATGTCCCGTCCATCCCTTTAGCCATAAGTCTGTATTCTACCTCTTAATTATATCTTGTTAATTGTACCTCAGTTCTATCGAGTCTATCCGCTAAAGAAGCATTACCCAAAACCATAATGTCAGTCTGCTCACCAAACCCAAGGCTTAATCTGGTGTGAAAGTACCCATCCTGTGTTGAGGGAATAGTGTATCTAATGGCAACCCTTTAGTGTCAAATAACTGAATCTTCAAGAAAAAGAAGATGACTGTTTAAGGCTGTTCCAGATTGTTCTGTCTTCACAGTGCATAAAAGTTGCATTTTACTTGCACTGCATTGCTAGAAGAGTAAAATGGGAGAAAAAGTGATGGATACCTTTTTTATTTTAGAAAAAGTGAAAGAAATTATACAGTAGCTGTTAGTCTCCTTGATTTGCAGGAACTTTAATAAAAACAACATTCCCAAGCTCAAATACCAGTATGGTTTTAGGACTTAGGAAGAATGAGTGTACATCGTCATGGAAAATAAATCCCCTTCTTCTAAAAAGTAAGTTAAACTGAAATATCTTGTTAAGCCCCGAATCAAAAAAAACTTAGAATCGTAGCTGTCTACAACTATGACAGCAGAATTAGAGTGCTCTATTGAAATATATTTAGTATAGCTATGTGTAATACATGTAATTCCTAGCTGCGCTGCAGGTTTTTGACTTAACATGAGTCACTAACTCTAGCTGACCACATATTCTCTTTGTAATTTTTGATCTGGCTGAAGGAGGGGGGCTCATATATGGAAAATGAGGAATGAGCTGTTTTCCACTCTACTGAAAATCCAAGTATTTAAATTTGAACTAGCTGTGCCCTGAAATCCATATGCCCTTGTTAGACACTTAAAAGAACCCTAAGTCTGTTGGCACATTCACGTAACCTGCAGCCGGTACTCAGATTCGTGTCTGGGGTGTAGGGATGAGCGAAATAGGAGAACCGGGACAGGATTTCTGCTTTTGTCTGAAAGGTGCGGAGGACTAACCCGGGTTTTATCTGAAGTTCCAGGGCCTTCTGCAGCACTAACAACAATGCAGCTGTTCTCCAAGCAGAATCCTTCAAGACAGGAAGTCACCAAACTCCAGCAGCAAGTAAAAGCAAACGGTGCGGGTGTGACAGTGCTAAAGCGGGAGATCTCGGAGCTTCGCGCCAAGGTGCAAGAGCAACAGAAACAACTCCAAGATCAAGATCAGAAACTGCTAGAGCAAACCCAAATCATAGGCGAACAGAATGCCCGATTGGCTGAGCTTGAGCGCAAGCTGCGAGAGGTGATGGAGAGCGCAGTAGGAAGTTCTTCGGGTTCTGGTTCAAACGAACAATCTCCTAGAAAACGGAGGAAGGCGGTAGAATCCACAGACTGTCCTAGGAAATCTAAACGCCTTCGAAACAGAAAATAACTTGGGGAGTCACTGACGCCTTTGGGAAGATACACTGCTTTAGTAGCCCAAGCAGGTCTGCTCTTTCGGATACTGTGACTAGCTTCATGGTGTCACGTAGGCTGCTGGCTCTTCAAAACACCACTTAGACTTGAACATAAATTTTCTTTCATTGAGACTTTTCCCCTGCTTTCTGGATGGGTGGGCCTAATGCACAGGATCTTTAAGATTTGCAATAGATACATACTAACCAGACCTGCTCTGTTACATTTTGAAGGGTTAACCTCTTTTTTTTTTTTTTTTCCGTGCAAATGTGTTGAAAGTAAACTTATTTGTGTTTATGCGTATGTTCACATAAAATCTTAAATAAATTCAGTCTTAACTGACTAAAAAGTTGATCTTAAAAACAGATGTCCTGTTCACTTGAAGAAAAGACACGCTTTTAAAATCATGTTTTAGAGAACTTGACTTTTTTTGTTACAAGTGACCTTGTCTGGAATGTCTGAAAAGTAGTGAATACTTTTTTGGGATCTCTGTAACAAGTAAAACTGACTTCTTAAGCTACGGTATTGCCTATATATTTTTGTAAGCTTACAAGGAAAAGCCTTCTATCCAGACTTCACATGCACACACCCTAGTTCTAGGTTTTGGGAGCCATATTCTACATCTGCATAGATAGATGCGTGTAGAGCTTAGCCTGCTAAAAGCACTTGTCTGAAGTTGCCCTTAACTCTGGGAGAGAGTACAGAGACCTATAGAGCAATTCCTTTGTTCCTCAGCCACAGCTCCGCCCCTGCTGTCAGCACAACTGCTGTCTTACAGCGGGCTGGTCTTAGGGAGCTGGCAGCAGGAGTGCTGGAAGCCAGGCTGCCTGCCGCTTTCACTGCCCAGATACTGCAGGTATTGTTGGCCAAAGCTGGAGAACCGAGAAGCTGCCTATGTGTCACTGGATTCATAGGTAAACATCTAAGAAGAATTAGATACACTGTCCCTATGGTAACCAAACTCAGAGGGACACCATTTGAATGAAACGCTGTATTATGGAAAAATTTGAACTATTTTGTGTGTATGTGTTGGGGTGGGTGGAGATTTCTCTACAATACTGACACCAGAATTCCAGCCTTCTTTGTCCTGACAGGTAAATCACTTCAGACAAGGCTTTAATTTCTTTTGCACTTCTGTTTTGAGCTTGTAACTGGAAAAGCATGTCTTGCGCTGTTCAATCTCTCTGGTCACTTTAACAACCTCAGAGTTGTATGCAGTGATTTTTTTTCTCATCTGTATATTTTTGGAACTTATACAAATACCATTGTCCTTGCTTTTGTTTTAATGTACTAAACTACATAGCTTTATCATTTGACTTATGTTTTCCTTTTTTTTTTTTTTTTTTTTTTTTGCTTTTGGCTTAGGTGGTACCCCATTCAACTTGGCATGGCGCTGAAAATGCAAAATGCTGAAAATGCAAATGTAGCTGTTCAGAACCCTGACACTGTTACCAGAGGTTGAAGTGCAGCTTTCTCTTATGACTTTGTAGAGCTGACAGCTTAACATGGCGCTTGTACTTGGATCACCAACAAAATCAGAAATTGTCAAATGCTCAAATGTTCTAAAATTGTAGGAGAACAGATATTTTTCTTGAAACTTAAGGATTTTGCTTCTGGAACATATTGGCTCCTGTCAGGAGTGACAACGCAAATGCCTGATTTTTGGTAGACTGTTTTCAAATAAACTTGCTTGACAGTTCTAGGCTTTTCAGAAGGCATGTTTCTTAAGAAGAGCACTGAGCAAGTGGTACAAGGTTATCTGAGGGAGACACTGAACTGGTAAAGGACGATTTGCTATTACTGGTCTTCCACAGCTCATATATGTTTTGCTGTTAAAGATCTCTTGAAGGTAGGTATTTTGAATCATTCAAAATGCCAATGTACTAAATGTAATCGCTGTATCATTCAGTGCAAATTCATCTTGTGTTCAAGAAACGTTTAGATGTTGTGTTGAGAGACATGGTTTAATGGGGTTATTGGCGGTAGGTGGATGGTTGGACTGGATGATCTTGTAGGTCTTTTCCAACCTCGCCAATTCTATGATTCGATGATTCTATGATCTGATGGTCTTTCAGGTAGACAGAGTCATGTAACAATGCAGTTACCAGATACTTGTGGTTAAATACTTCCAAACAAGCATAAACTTGTGAATTGCATTTATTAAAAAGGCTTATTCATACGTCTCTTAATATCTTTCACTTTGATTTCTCTGTTCGCTTCTACAAGATGCAGACAACACTCTTCACAATGCAGGACTTTCGAGTTAATCAGCAGTGCCATTTTTCAGTGTGTTGGTGAACCTGTAGCTATGTGTAAACTGAGATTTAAAGAACAACAGTGTATTGTTACATGAAACATTCTCTGTGAGCCGTGCCAAGTCGGAACCTTCAGCTCAAGGAAGTGTCACATGCTGCAAGTCAGCAGGTGCATCCTGACCCTCGGCACACTGCCAAGTACACTACAATTGAGCCAAGCCCATTGAACTGCATGGGTAGAGGGGAGCACTACAAGCAAGCTCCAAGAAACGCCAGCAAGGACACAAGAAAAGCGCACAACCTATTTTGTTCCCACTTCCTGGGGAAGCAGAGAGAGTTCAGCACTGGATGGTCCCAAAAGGACTGGAATACACATCAGTGGTACAGAATGTAGAAAACAGAGTGAATTAATAGGTTAGAGAAAATAGCTGGAACGTTAACTTCTGACTCTGTGTTGTCCCTTATTAAATAAAAAAGGATGCATTTTGCAATACACAAACAAGTTGATACCTAGGCTGAAGTAAAACTAAATTAATTTTGACTTTATAGATTTCTGTGCAAGTTTACAAGGCTTAGTGTGTCAACATGGTAAAGTACAGTGATCGTTGCAATCAGTGACTGTATACTCTGTGCGAGGGAGAACCTCAAGCCAGTCAGAGTAAGGTGTTGGTTATGAAGTAACATGAAAAACGATTATTTGCAGCCAGCTATCAGACTGTGGTTTTATGACTTGTAGCAAGGGCTGGGACTGAGCAGCTCAGAGTGCAAGGAAAGTGATAGCACTGGTCTTCCGTGGTTCATTTCTGAAATTTGCTTAACACTGAGCCTGGCTTTCCTTCTTGTTGAGCTAATTTTATAAAACCAGCAGCTTCCTTTTTGTTTCATAGTTGTTTGGTGGTGTTTTTTTTTTTTTTTTAAAGTTTGTATATGTAAAGAACATGATGCAAATGGTCTCAGAAGACTCTGGAAGCTTACAGTGATGCTTTTTGAGGAAAGGACTGCGATTCCATCCTGCCCCCTAACTGGAACAACACACCATTTTGCCTTGAGTATGGAAATACAGAACACAAGCATCTTCTGATCGAGGCCTGATCAACATAACTGGTGAAAGCCTAGAAGGAAGAAAGACCGCCTGCTTGGCAAAATACATTCCTCAGATTCAAAAACAGCTAGAACTAGTTAATTCTCAAATTCCTAATACCAGTTTCATAACATATTAATCACAGAAGTGATCGATGTTATGAGGATGTCTTCACATACATAGTTTCTTCTCGTAAAAGTTAAGGCTGTTTTGAAACAGAAATCTAGTTCCTCTTGTTGAGACCTTGTAACAGTTAACTATGGGAAGAACCAGGGAATTTTCAGCATCAAAGCCCTCTTGAAAATAGGATGGCATAGCATGTAGTTAAATCAGTCTTCAGATGAGACTACGCAATCTCTTGGTATTCCCCATGGTTTTAAGAATGTAACTGGTAAATTGCAGTGTCAGACCATTCTTATGTTAATCAGTAATTTCAATTTGGAGTATTTTATAGTAACATGTTTACTAGTTGTGAACTATTATAATACAATCCAGTTCCATGCCTGGGGTACTTTGCTCCGTATCTGGAGCAGCCCACGTGTCCTCTGCTGTGGTGGAGTCGTGCTCACCGCATCACACCGTCCTGGTTGGGCAGAGATGTGCTGCCAGCTTTGGTTTATGTGTAACTAAACGCTGCAGGATTTTTGTTCTACGCTTGTGCCAGCTGACGGCATGCTACGTGCTGTGTCTCTTCGAAAGAGAAAATGTTGGGTAGAAAACCTGTTAGCTTGCTAAAAACCTAATAAATCTGGATTTGTTTTATGGACTGCTTAAACCAGAAAGACTCAGTGATTAAACAGAAAAAAAATAACAAAATTTTCCTATTTAATATCTTTCTCAGATACTTAAGCCTTGTTTGGCTCACGTGGACTGTTTAGTTTATAAATCTTTATGGAATCTTGTATTAGTTTTCCCACTGAAACTTGTGGCTTTACAAACCTTCAGCGCAATAACTCTGCCTCTGTGTACTGAGCTCTAGTACTCTCTCCTTGAGCGCTCACAGCAACCAACAGAAACCTTTCATATCAGCAGAGCCATTCATTCTTTGGCAGGATCATTCCAATGAATGAGAAGGTCTTTAGTGCCGTGATGGATAGCAGTGCTAATATTTGAACTGCAACCCTAAGGGGCAATTTTCAGAAACATTATGTCCAGGGTTTAGAGTGCAGGTGAGTGGCACACTTGGGATCTTGGCAATTTTGCAGTCTGCCTCGGCACTGAGAGCACAGAGCACTTCCTGGTTTACTGTTAAGCAGTCACTGAGCAAAGAATAAAACCGAACATCCCCTGCAAGGACAAAATGCCTCAGTGAAATTCAGTCACCTGTTTTACTAACCACGTTGAACCAATCCTCACAAAGTACAGAATTCAGATTGTGTGACCAAGCAGAGATAAGCTGTGAATTCACTTATTTTCCGTCTCTGCTCCTTTTTTTCCACTGCACGTTTTAACACAGAGATTAAAAATGCATGTAACCAAAGACATTTGCTCTTCTATTTTACAGAGCTTGTGCTGTGTCCATTACTTTACAACGTTTTCAAATTGAGTTTATATTTCCCCTGTGTTTGGCACAGCTGCAGCTCAGACTTTTAGCAGCTTGCGTGTATTAACCTTGATTCATTATTATTAATACATTTTAAATGAGTCATCATGAGCCCTGAGATATTCATGTGACATCAATAGATAAGGTCTAGCTTTCTTTGTGATAATGTTTCCTGTTGTTTTTACAGCTGCTATGGGTTTTGATTGTTTTAATTACAGTGGGTTGGTGGACAACAAAAAATCCAAGCAAACAGTTATTTTACTTAAAGTCATCCTGGTAAGAAACTGCTCACAGTATTCTACAAAATGGAGATGCAGGAGCAGATTAAACTGAGTTTGCTTCTTAGAGAGGAGTTTGCCAAAGGGGTTCCTAAAATAATAGAAAACGTGAAGAAATCAGAGACCCTGGTGCAGGCATTTTGAATCGCAGCTAGATATCTTTAGGCACCTTTAGAAATGTGTATTTTGGCCAGAAAATGGCAAGTCCTTAGAGCCACACATCCATTACCTTTGGAACAGAACACATACTGTTTAAAGAACCACTATACTTTCTTATTATTTTTTCATTGTATTATTTTATCTTCTTATTTATTTTAATGATATTTTAATGATCTAAAAATAAGTTACCGCTTTATTTATATCCTGAGTACAGCAACAAACAGCTGCTGTAACACACTGTTGTTTCCAGTCTCACTGCCTAAGAAAATGAGTCACAAGGGAGTGCATTGTCTACCCACGTACCTCTGACTGCTTTTGGACATGTTGTCCAAACAGCTGAAAGGGGCACAGAATCACTCAGAATCACACAGTCAAAGAATCATAAGAGTTGGAAGAGATCTCTGGAGATCATCAGGTCCAACCCCCTGATACAGCAGTTCCCTACAGTAGGTTGTACAGGAAAGCAGATCTTTAATACCTGCAGAGAAGGAGACTCCACAACCTCTCTGGGAGCCTATTCCAGTGCTCCATCACCCTCAAGGTAAAGAAGTTTTTCCTCATGCCTGTATGGAACTTCCTATGTTCCAGCCTGTGCCCATTGCCTTCTGTCCAGTCGCTGTCTGAAGGGCAGTCTTGCTGGAGGGAAGGGCACGAGCAACGTCCCATTGTGCATCACCCACAGCGCTGTACCCCCAGCCTGCCGTGCACCCTGCCCTGTGCTTGCAGTGGAGGCCAGGCCTGGTGCCACCACCGAGGCCGGGGAGGTGGTGTGGCGGCAGCTGGGTGTGTGGGCCATCACGAGCCCACTTCCCCACAGGACAGTTGGCGGTTTCTGCCATTTTGAATTATGGGATGGAGACACGGGGACCTTTGGTTTCCATAACGCTGCGGTGCCAGAGGGCTCCCAGAACTAAAGTGAGAATTACAAGCCAAGCAGTGTCCTTAATTCCTAATTAATTATGCATACAGCATTATTACAAACTAATAATGCAGACAACGCTGTTACCAGTTTGAAACGTCAGCTCCTTCCCTGCGTCTTGCTCCATGCTCCGGTTCTGTGGCGTTACAGAGCCCTCCCGACAGCGGGGCTGAGCTCAGACGAGGCCCAGAGAGGGCTACGGGGCCACTGCCCCGCGAGGTGGCGAAGGGCCTGCTCCCTCCTCACAGCACGACCGCGACACCGCTACCCTGAAGGCAGCGACCCGCCCCGCCCTGCCCGGCTGAGGCGCCGGCAGCTCAGGCGGCCCCTGAGGGGAGGACGAGGCGCGCGGGGCGGGGCCTGACGGCCTGACAGCGCGAGAAGCCCAATCAGAAGAGAGAACGATACTGGGGGGCGGGGCCTCCGCCCAGCGCTATAAGTCTGCCGTGCCGGTGGGCGCTGGTAGTTTGGCGGCTGAGGAGGGCGGTGAGTGGTGTTGTCGTCATGGGTAACACCGTCGCCAGGGAGGACTTCGAGTGGGTGTACACGGACCAGCCCCACGCCGATCGCCGCAAGGAGATCCTGGGTGAGGGGAGGAGGCGGTGCGGCGGAGGCGCTCCTTGGCGCGGGCTGCGTGGCGAGGGGGCTCCCCGCAAAATGGCTGCCGGCCCCGCCGTCAAGGAGACTTGGAACCGGCAGCGCGCCCGGCCCGAGCCGCTGGGGCTGCGGGGAGCGCGGGGACGGGGCTTTGGGCCGGGCCCAAGGACGTGAGGGTGGCGGCCGCCGCCTTAAGTAGTGCGGGTGGGGCGGGGGGGGAAGGAACGGGAAGGAAGGAGGGAGGCAGGGAGGGCAGACAGCGACGGTGTCGGATGGTGACCGGAAAGCTCGCACGCGGGCTTGTGCGTTGTGTGTGGGTTGGCTCCGCGCCATTTCCTTCCCAGATAGATTGAGGTGACATTAGGGCTTGCCACGTTAGTGGCAAGCTACTGAGCAACGGAAAATTGCAGAAATGGCTGAATTCTGAAAGATCTTTGACGGCTATTATTAATAGTGCATTTTTCATCCCTTAGTAGATGAATGAGCGGGGGGGAGTGAATGCCTGTATGCTTTTGTAGTCTTATTAGGATAGCTTTCTGTGAGGAGAGCTTCACGGAGGTGATGGGCTGATGGTTGGGCATGATGATCTTGGGGGTCTTCTCTGACCTTAGCAGTTCTGTGATATCTGTATTTTGTGTAACTCTCTCCCCTGTAGCCAAGCACCCAGAGATCAAAGCGCTGATGAAGCCGGACTACAACCTCATCTGGGTGGTGGTGCTGATGGTCATTGCTCAGCTGACTGCCTTCTATCTGGTTAGGGACCTGGACTGGAAGTGGGTGGTCTTCTGGGCGTACGTCTTTGGGAGCTGCATCAGCCATTCCATGACTCTGGCCATTCACGAGATCTCTCACAACAGTGCCTTTGGCAATGGCAGAGCGATGTGGAATCGATGGTTTGGAATATTTGCCAACCTCCCCCTTGGTCTGCCCTATTCAATATCCTTCAAGAGATACCACATGGATCACCATCGGTACCTGGGAGGCGATGGAATTGATGTGGACATTCCCACCAACTTTGAAGGCTGGTTTTTCTGCACCCGCTTTAGGAAGTTCATCTGGATTGTTCTTCAGCCATTTTTCTATGCCATTAGACCCCTCTGCATTAATCCCAAACCAATTACTCGACTTGAAATCATCAACTTGTTGGCTCAGCTTTCCTTCGATATCGTGATCTATTACCTGTGGGGAGCCAAATCCCTTTTTTACATGCTTGCTGGCTCAGTACTTGGGCTTGGGTTACACCCGATTTCAGGACACTTCATAGCTGAACATTACATGTTTTTAAAGGGACATGAAACTTACTCCTATTATGGGCCACTTAATTTGCTCACTTTTAATGTTGGCTATCACAACGAGCACCATGACTTCCCCAATATTCCTGGCAAGAGCCTTCCGCTGGTAAGTTCACTTCAGAGGCAGTTCTCTTTCTTAAACTGAGCCTTACTCTGATGTGAAAATTCGGCAAAACAGAAGCTGTTAGAAGAATGGAAGCTAGAAAAACCCTGGAAGTTAAAAGGATGGCATATGGAGATTCATTAAACTCAAGAGTTGAATGTGGGGAGAAATGCTGAGCAGGTTCTAATGTGCTGTTCTAACTTTCCTTAAAGGAGGGGAAAGGCCTGTTCTCATGTTGTCTTGGCTTTGTGTTGCCTAATTCTAGGTTTCTGTAATTACAGCAGGCCTCCAGTGTTCTTTTTCAGTTTGGAAGTATGCAGAAATCTAGTTAAGAAGTTGGAGTGACCTCCAAAGCTTTGTCAGCTCTGTTTCTGGTATCTTAAGTAAAATAATAATGTGTACTTATCCTTCAATCTCCTTTACGAATGGCATTCTCTGGTAAGGAAAAGATAAGGCTAGAGGTGCTGCTGATGTTTGTTGTAATTCTACAAATGTTTAATAGCTTTCTGTTCTGGAGCAGTTTCAGTTTTGTCTAGTGAGAACCTTTGAACCCCTCGATAAGTGTCAGCTGTACACTGACAATTAAGACTTCAAAGCTAAGACTTAGACCTGCATAAGCAGCAGATGGGGACTTTCAGACTGGTTCCCTCCCCCTTCCTGCTTAAGTTGCTGGGACTCCCTGACTTGCTGTTCATACTTAGGTTTGTGCTGGTGAACTAGATTTCACTTAATGCACGTATATTAAAGTTCTAAATAGGGAATTAGTTTTCATAGATATTTCATTGCAGAGGTAAAAACTACCTCTGCTACAGGACCTGTAGTCTATGGCTTTGATAAGTAAGACAAGGTTGTTTTTAAATGAAGTGCAGTTAATTTTGTTGGTCTGGAGTCTGCTATGCTGTGGGCTGAAGACAGCTGAAGTAATGGGGGGTCCTGCTGAGCTGGACCTGCTTAGATGACCTATTTCATAGGTGTGATGACTAATCAAAAGTATCCTCAGCTCTGAAACAAGCATGTAAATAACCTGGTTCTCTTTATTGCTTATAGAGATTAACAGCAATCCTCTGACACTAAATCCTGTGGAATTCAGTGAAAGCTCAGTTTTGTTGTGTTCAGGCTTCTAAGGCTTCAGATGGTTGACTAGAAGAAATCATTAAGGATATCTGAAACTCCAGCACTTCTAGGTTTCTAGCTTAGAAAAGTGGCCTGGTCAGTCTCTACATGTCTGAGTAAAATCTTCAGAAGCTTCTTATTCATTCTTGCTGTCCTTAGAAATGAGATGTTCCTCAGAAATGCGAGGTTTGAAACTCCATACTGAAAATGGCTGTTAACTCTTCTTTCAGTTTCGCAACATCCCTTTTTAGTGAGACTTGTATATACATGAGACAGCTCTGAACTGAGTCACCCACTTCAGCCAGCAAGCCAATGGCTTTCGTGCTTTCTCAGGGTTGGTGAGCTGCATGGTTCTGTAGGCAGCATACTGAACCTACCTCAGGGGTAGGCTCAGCTTGTTCTGGTTCTCCTTTCCAATGTACAAGCTTCTCAGACTGAGTTGTTTCAAAAAATTGCCATATTATGACACTAATAGCTGTTCTTCTGGAGTTTAACATCTAAACTGAAATACCTAAGTTCTACATTAAGATACAGATTTAAGATAGTAAAGCTGCTGTGATTGGTGCTAATGTAAATAGTAAATGAACCTTGTGAACCTTGTATCTCTCTTTAGGTGAAGAAAATAGCAGCTGAATACTACGACAACCTGCCACAATATAACTCTTGGATAAAAGTACTTTATGACTTCGTGATGGATGATACAATCAGCCCCTACTCACGCATGAAAAGGCAATTAAGGGGTGAAGTGCAACAAGATTAAACTTCTGGCAACCAAAAAAAAACTTTGTCTGCTTGCTTTAAAGTGACTGGTACAAGGTCTCTTGCTAAAGATGTTAACTAGTGTCCTGAGTCAAGATCCACAGCAACACAGCAATGCATTCTAAAGGTTATTTTGTAGGAGGCTACTACCAGCTATAACATTCCTAGCAGTACTCAGATTCATTGGTTAAATGTGTTTGTTTGCCTAAGGATCAGTGTTATACGCGTAATGCTAAATCACTTTGTTACAGGATTTACTTTGGCGGGTGCTAAATCTGTATGAAATATGTTTGGCTCTCATATTTTAAAAGGTCTCAATGGAGTACACCGCCCCTACCATGCAGTTTAGATGACAGTTGTAATAAGATGCTGTACTTACCTGTTAATTCTGAACTAACATGATTTGTTGAACTTAAATCTTCTGTTGCACTTCTTTTCTGATTCATGGGTGGAAGAACTAAATGTCTGCTCTTGCTGAAATAGGTCACATTATTTGAAGCGTAACTCAAAAGTAAGCTACTTGCTCTATAGAAAGAACCTTAAAGGAGCAATCTGTCACTTAGAATGAAATAGCCATGTTCTAGATGGCTTGTGTGGTGGCCTTGTTAAAAGGTGGGGACTTTGATGGTATCACTGCTCTTGAGTGTCCCCACCTACTCCTTAAGTGACTTGTGCTAGTATATAGCTTGAGCAGCCAGTGCCTGAAGTTGTGCATGCTTAGTGAGGGAACTTTGCGTAATTGAGGCTTCTCACACTGCAAAAATCTTGCTGTGGTTTAGAATTCTTAACTGTGAAGGAAAATAAGAAGGTAGAGCCTGGTTGGTTCTGCTGTTACCATGGATTTAAATGCTGGCTCTAATATTTACACTCGCTTGGAAATTTGGCTGGCATGGACAACCAAATTGGTTGAACCAGATACTGTTCTGGCAAACAGTGCGAGCTACAGCAACTAGCACCTGGACCTTTTCAGTGTATTAGTCGTTTATGTGTGCAGAAAGCTGTTGCTAAATGTTCTTCCTATTTTTTTTAAACTTACAGTACCCTCCATAAACACTGGTCTTACTTACCTAATAAAATGTGTTGAGAGCACAGGTGATGTTACTGAATTACTTGAGAAGCGTTTGAAGTGGGAACAAAGAATGGATTTACTGAGCACTGAAGAACCTTTATATACCTCAACACAGTATACTTGTTTTGTATCATTTAATGCACTGGTGATGGTCTGAAGCTGTGGAAGACAGATACAAATTGCTCTCAAATATCAAATGGTGATTCTATGACATAGTCTTATTTAAAAGATGGAATCTCATAAAGGTAGAAGGCTGAGGCTGCTGTCCTTGCTGGTCTGCTATAATTTCATTTTTAGATGCCTTTAACTCCTGCGTCTTTTGGATGGAGTACCTGAGAAGCATACATCATTACATCTTAACCCTCACTTGATTGCAGTCATGTTTCTAATAGATGCTTTGCTTTTTTATAGAAGCCTGGGCCCTTATCTGTGATTAATTAATAAAATGGTATGAAGGTGTGCCAGCCAACCATGTACAACATGACTTCATTGTGATGCCAGTGATGCGATAGATAAGCCAGCATTATTGCTCAGGGTACAGTGACATGTCCAAGTATACCCTATTCAGTATTTTTACATGTACTTAAAAAGCAAAGATTAAAGTAATATTAGGGGATCAGTTAAAAATCCACCCAACAGTGAAGTTAGAAGCTAGAATTATTCAAATGGTTGCTGCAAGAAGAGCTGTCCTTGTGAGTGGTGGTGTGGAATGAACTGTAAAGAATTGCTGCCTTTTCTTCTACTCTGACGAAAATTTAATTTGGAAGTCTTGAATAGGGTCAAATAGTAGAACAGTTTCTTTTTAAGCCCCTTTTATATGACTGATGCTCAAGTGAGGAACTGAATGGTGGCATTAAGTATCTTCAGTGTTGGCTCACCATAGCAAAATGAAGGACGAGAAGTCTTTCATGTCTAGAAGGTTTTACACCTACAGGACTGTGGGGAAATTGATTATCTTAAGAATTTATCTAGGAAAACTGAGATCAGAGGTGAACTTCTATTGTTAGGCTTAGTAGTAGCCTACTTCCAACTCTGATTATAAACACACTTTAAGTGCAGGATAGTGGGGAGTTCTGAGGAAGTTATCTATGCTTGACATAATCTTTCTGAAACATGCAGCTATGATTTGAGGAACATTTATGTACTAGGTTAATCTGAGCCAGTAAGATTTAACGTTTGGATCTAAATAGTCATTAGATTCTTGCAGGCATGGGTGACTACCATTCTAAGGTGTCTAACCTCTGCATTGCATTACAAGTTATCTGCATCTAACTTCAGTAGCAGGTGTTCTGCAAGAAGCAAATCATCTCAGAGCTGACCTATATTTCAGCATAGCTTCATTCTTAAAAAGAAAATTAAGAACTCTTCTGAACCACTGTGAGAAGGAATTAAGATTATTTGGGAGTATTTCATTTGCATTGGATATATTCTCAGTAACTCTTCAATTTTCTGTCCAAAGGCATGACACAGATATGAAACATTAACAAACCCTGTATGGACAGTGTAGTTATTGTTTAAGGAATTAAATAGTTTTCATTAAAGCTATTTAAATACATCTGGTAGAAATACCTTGGTATAATTCTTGAAATGCTTAACCTGAAAGTTGGAGGGAGCATTGGCTAACCAGCGAAGACCAAACTCAACCTAAAGAGCACTAAGGACTGTGACAGTTATTTTTTTAAAATTCTATTCAGATGGAGTCACTCAACTGTTTGAGTTTATTCTGTCCTGTGTAACTAAAGCATCTTGCTAGTCTGCCAGTTAAACTTTTCCTTTATGTGAAATCAGCCTGGAGTTTAACTGTCAAAACACAGCTGACTGAGGGTCAACTGTTAAATGTCATCCAAGTGTTGTAGCTGCAGTTAAACTGTGCAGAGCTCTGAATGCCCCTCAGGGCTTTCAGAGTGAATTGCTTTTCATGGTTCTCCATACTTCCTTCCCCTGCCCCCAATTATTTGAAGTTGCTTAAGTGGAGTAAGTAATGCATCCCGGAGTCTGATCCAAGGCAGTTTTCCCACAGGACAGGCGTGGATATATTCCTCTTTCAAAATGCCTTTTGCCTTTGGCGTTCTAGTTTTGCTGTGGAACCTGTCTGTTCCAGGACAGTAGCCAAATTATCCCAGATTAAATGGCTGCGCCCTTCTGTCTGCATGACTCCATACTTTCAGATCCAGGCAAGGCTTTTTACTTAGAGCCATATGTCAGTCGAAAAGTAGTTATGGTTTCTGCCTCTGTATCTATATTAAAAATTTTAAGTCTTTGAATGTAGCTGGTAAGTACACAACACATACTTTAAAATCTATAAATGCTGAGAAATGATCTTTTCTAGGCTAACAGGCACTGTTACATAATGAGCTCAGCGATGTCTCCGCCCCCTTGTCCTTTGTTCTCACACCAGATGAAGTGGCGTGCTGCAGCGGAACTTTAAGCTGTTTTTCAATATATAACCAAGTTCCATGACCAGTAACGTGGCCTTATGCTATTTACTAGTCTGGTCACTGGCACTTCTCCTTTGCTTAAAGTGCCAGTACTACGGATGAATTTGCAGGCTGCCATGCTCATTTTGTTGAAAGAAGAGTAGACAAGTTGGTTTCAGATAGTGACCTAGCCTGCTATGTTGTCCAAGACACAGCTTTAGGAAAAGTGCACTCTTTTGTAACTTGAGTCTCAAGATTTAGGGCAAAACAAATTCTGTTTTTCCTTGCCCAAAGCAAGGTGTTTCTACCACATAGATCTGCCTTTAGTATAGCAATCTGCAACTGTGTGTGTGCAGTTCTCTGTCAAATCAAGCCTGATAAACAAGACTTTAAGGAGAAAAACGTTCAAGATTTTTCCTATTGAGCCAACACCAGCAAATCTTGTGTAGAGAGTTCCCTGAACCATCTCTTCTCCCTAGGTATGCTTAAGCTACCACCTAATATGCCCTGGTAGAGAGTCATTGTAATTTAGATATGTGGCTAGCCTCAGAAGAAGGGAGGGAAGAATGGCATGATTAACTTTTTCTTGATCTTGTCCCAACAGAAATAAGATGACTAGAGGGAAAACTTCTTCTATGTGCATCTGCTGTTAAGCAAGTAGCTGCATATGCAGAACAAAGTAGTGGTCTCTGTATTGTATGAACAGGCTTGTTCTTGAAGCGATTCTTGTTTCCTATGTACAGGCAAAAGTGATCTTGCATTTTCTCTTTTATCAGCTGTTTTGCAGTTATGAATGCTGTAGCCTAAGCAGAACTTCTCACAAGAAAAAGCAGCGTGGGTATAGTACTTTCTTGTGTGAACAGTCAAATAGAGTACAGCTGCATGCTTTCTTTGACAATCAAGTAGCCCAGACAAGGTATGCAAACATGATATGGAGGCTTGATCTTTGTCTTTCGACTTAAAATTTTTTGGTAGCTTCAAATCTTCCTGCACCCAGTTTACTTTTCAGTTTTAAGAGGAATGATCATCAGACACCTTGAACATTAAACATACTTTTGAGTTATTACTACTTGAATAATATTGTTATTACTACTACTTACTTACATAGTATTTCTCCCTTGATCTTGTTCCTACCTGGCTTTCTTGTTCCATGTATATACATAGGAATAATACCATGGTAAGAGAAGAGGAGGAGAGAATTCTTACTGTGTGTGCCAGGGCTTGAGGATTTAACTCATTCATAAGCTTGTTAGCTATTTCTATACTTAAGTCAAGTCTGATAGCAGGGTTTTCTCTTTTATGGATATATAGAGAACATCTATGTGGTTATTTTCAATTGTGAAAGAGTGGCTTGCTTGCCACGCCTTTATCCAAGAAAGGATGCCAAATATTTCTGAATTGTATCACTGAAGTTGCATCACAGACTTCTATTCCTGACAGAAATCTTATAGCTTTGTAGCTTATTTCTCATTTGAAATGGATGCATGCTAGTGGCAGGTTAAAGTAACAATGGCTAGAATTACCATACCTAAAAGCAGAACTGCTTGCAGTTTGAAATTTGCTATTTGATGCAGCACATGCTCTTTAAACAGATTTTTGTGTAAGCTTTCTGTGAAATCTGCTAGTAGAAATACCCGTTTCCTCTTCTGATGTTTGACCAACAGTTGGACTGCTTCTAGGAAGAGTAAGACTGTTGAAAGGTAGCTACTGAGATTAATGTTCCTTTCAGTACCTCCTTAAGGAACTTGTCTGAATGATGACAGCAGTAAAAATGTGAAGGCGTGTAGATTTCAGAAATCGGTTGCCCCAGTCTGCAGCAGTAACACTTCAGTGTTTTAACTTGGATACTTCCCAGTTTGCTGATGCTGAAAGTTACAGCCGTCTTTCCAAGATGAAGTTTTCTTGTTACAAAAGATAACTTTATATTAAGATCTTACTGTGAGAACAAATGGAGGAATCTGATCAAGAACAAACTGAAAAATGCCATCAAGCTGGATTTCCAGCAGTGTTTTTAAGGTAGCTGGAAGAATGAAGTTGATGAGCAAGACAAGTTTGTACACCATGTGAAGAATGAGATCTTTCAAGTGCATTTCTGCTGACTAAGGCTGTTTCTGTGTTGTGAGTTAATACATCACTTAAGTTAAAGTTGCAGCTTGAGGCTCTTCCTTGGCCTGTTTCTTACAACAGTAATATCTTCTAGAGGATATCAGAATGCTGAATTAAGTCAAATTGATAAGAATTCTGTTTCACAGTTTTGTCTGTTTGTTTTAAAAAAAAAAAAAAAGCTTGCTAACACTTAATTTGAAGTGCTTCTTAAGTAGCTGTTACATCACAACATCACAACATTTCTGAGATTTCCAAGATTTCCTGGATAATTTTTAAGCTGTCTCTGGATAGCTCATTTTCATAAGATGAGGAAAAAGGTGTCAGAAGCTCTGAGTACCTGTGCTGGCACAGTAAGTGTATCACTATTTCCAAACAGCGTGATGAATAGTGTTACACACTGCACCATATTCCCAGTCTCCTTTCGCAACTCTTTTCTACATGTAGTTCTTTCAGAATCCTTGTTCTTGAAAACGTAAGGGTTTTCATTAATAGCTGAAAACACCTCTTTCAGCAGTAGGAACTAGGAAGAGTTAGCCTGTCTGCTTCTGAGGGATTTCTGATTAAGGTCACCAAACATTAATGCAGAATGGCCTTAGATCTTTAGCACTAAAAGCATTTATTTTTAAATTGTAAATGTGATGAGTAGAAAATGTATATTGCAGCTTCTATTCTAGAAGTAATTTAGTTAAGGATTGTTTACAGCAGTAGACTACAACGATGTTTTTTTCAGGTGCTGGATAACAAGTTGAGGGAGACTTGGTACAACTTCTTTCCAACCTGTCCTGGCATAGGTGTTATAAAATTCTCCACAGAGTAAGCCTCTTCGGGGAGAGGATGTATCACCTGCACAGTGACTGACGCAGTTCTTCATACATTATTTGATCCTAAGAGTGCAAAGATAAGAGGAAAAAAGACTTCAGACAATGGTAAAAACATATGCAACAATACTTAAAAGCTAGTCTTCTATCCTTTTCTTAAAAAAAGGAATAAAACATACCAGCTGAGACACTAGCTCTATTTTTTAAATATTTACCAAAAAGAAAGCTGACTAAGGTCAAAGAAGATGCTACTGTCCTTGTAAATGAGGCTTTCCAGCAGTAGTTAGTGGTATGTAAGTAACAGAAGGCTTTGGCAGAGTTCTTGTAATTCACATTGCTCAGAACATCACAAGAACACTAGTGCTCTTTTTGCCAGGGGAGCTGCCAAACTGTCAGTCTCTCATCCACTTCTGCCAAAAATAAGCAGACAGGAACATCTTTTGCTGGTTTTAGTTAACTGTAACTGTTCCTTAACTCTTTTCACTAGTCACTCAAAATGACAGTTTTGAGGAAGTTAATACTTAATTTTAGAAATGTTAACCTTTACTAACTACATTCAGAAGATATCTGGCTTTGAAAATAACTTACAGTTAGCCTCAGGTCAATCACTTACATAGTAAGTCAACTGAGAGATGCACGTGGGAGGAAAAGACTCAGAAATTAATCAGTGAGATTCAGCTGTTTCCCAGTATTGGCAGAGGAGTACGTAGAGATTTGCTTTATTAAATTTATCTAGCAGGTAAGAAATAGCATCTAGAAATGGGAGATGAGTATCTTGTACTTTAAAAGATAGTTCAAAATATTTATTTTGACTACAGTACACTCTTGACTGTAAAGGGAGAGCTATTAACAATTTCTATATTATCTTCTCAATTACAGTAATTAAGATAATTGAGCAACTTTCATTTCAAAATAACTAGTCATAAGATAACCTTTAAAATGAACTTCCTTGACAAATGCAAATCATTAAAAGACTGATAAAAACAAAGATGATAAAGTTTTCTTTATGTCCTATCTCAAAATGATGTATTTTGCACCTTAACAGAGATGGCTGAGCACCTTTAGGTGCATATCCATTTGGGAAAAATAGTGGGGGCAAAGTGTAATGCCTTGACCTTTATGCCTGTGGAATATTCATTTTAAGAGGTGAGGGTCAGGTGAATAACTAGTCTGGAAATGTCAATTAAAAGTTCAAGGTACTACACTAAAAGCTAACCTTGGCAGTGTGGTAATCCATTTACCACAAAGCATCATCTATCTGCAGATAAAAAGGGAGACTTTCATTTCCAAACTTCTAAATAAACAGGATGTTTTTCAATGTAGAAACAGGTAGTGTCAATAGTTAGCGAAATACATGCAAATATATTGCAACTTTAAGTACTTCTCCCAGTCTCCAGCAAATAAAGAGAATCCTTTTCAGAGGAGTAATCAGTCTCGCACGCTTGAAGCTGTTCTTACCTTTTTTGATACTGAAGATTTCACCTTTCTAAAAGCTTCTTCAAAGTGTTTATGGGAAATCTTGATTTCTCCTTTAAAAAAAGTGTAACGTGACACAATGAAACTGCAGGCAAGTGACAATCAAGTGATTTTTTGTATGTACTTTAATGCAGCGTTCATGAAACTTAACTCCATGTGCTAATCCTGCTGCTTCTACTTATGTGCTTTACTATCTAGACGTGTTAAACACCAAGCTTCCCTATGGCATATTACTTAATAAATACTTAAAAATTGTTATATACGTTAATATTTATAATTTATTTAAATACCTGGATTGTTATCCAGATTCTACCACAGGATGCTCAATTCCTAAATAACTCACTTCATATCATTGCCTTGTCTGACCTCAACCAGAACTGAAAGCTGTCTTTACTTTTTCAATTGCTGTTTTTTATGTGTATGTAAATCCCCTTTTTGGCCCTAAAGCAGCTGCCTAGAGTAATTTTTCCTAACCGTACTTCTGGAACAGGTTTGTGGTTTGTTGTTTTTTGGTCTGCTACCAGGTAAGCATACCTCAAATGAGTCATGGTTTCCTCTGTTCTCTGCGAGCAACCCTTCATGCTAACATGCATAGGTATCAGTGGTAGAGATGAACAAAAGTATGTTTAGAGTTAATCTGCTTATGCTACCATTTAACATTGACTTTTGATTAAGCTTACAAGTATAAGTGAGCTCCAGGATAAGCAGTTTTTTTTTTTCCCCGTTCCTCTCCATTATAACTACTTCATACGTTTTCTGAAAACAAATCTGACTTGATTTTTGTTTGGATCAGTAGTCATCAACCACTTATGAAAGCAAACATATCTGTGCTTGTATTAAGCATTTTACATTCCATTTATGTTCTCACTGTTCAGTTTGGATTTTTGGAAAGCTTTCTTACCTTTCTTGCTGTTAGGATTGGTCAGGGCCATTTCCTGTCTCAGTGCACAAATGGAAGCCTCACGCACTAAAGCGGAAAGGTCTGCACCTCTACATACAAAGCCAGATCGAGTTATTTTAGAATGAGTTTATCTCATCTACAGATACGCAAGACACTACAAATATTTGTAGGTGATTGGCAAAAAAAGTTTGCAAAAACTTTTAAAATACCTACCACATAAATTATTAAATAAAAAATATGAAAAATTGAATTCTTGTTGCAGTCTCACTTTAAAACCTCAAATACCTTGCAGACTTAGAAAGTCATTTAATTGCAGAGCTAAATGCATCAATGTTTAGAATGCTGTCAGGGGGCTACATTTCCCTTTTTTGTACATGATTGCTATCTTCCCTCTACCCAACAGAGAGAGCACAGGAAAAGTTATGGAGTACCTTAAGAAGGGGGAAAGCAAAATATGACAAGGGTCAGTACAAGAACACAGGGAAGAGATTCAAAGACTACCCAGTGCTGCAAGCTTTACTGTGGAATGAAGTCCTCCAGATTTCAGCCTCAGATTTAGATCAAGAGAATGAGAATCAAGGGAAGAGGCAAAATCCACCCAGCAACATCAAAAATATCCAGGAATTGTTTCATGTTGTGCACTTGGTGGGAACGTGGTACTTCATTTTTAATTGGTCTTATGAAAGATTCAAATGAAATAGTCCATTATTACAACACAGAGTTGATCGCCCAAAGCTGGATCTCCAGATAAATTAACATGCTCTTAAAATAACATCATCCACAAAATGTGGTCAGAACAGTCTTTTGAAATATTTGTTCCCAGTTTCCAGCTGTTAAACTTTTCACAAGCCTTCAGACTGCTGCAAGCTGCTGAACCAAATAAAGCACTTGCAGTTAACTCCCCATGCTTCCTTTGGGGATGGTTGGAACACTCCTGTATTTAAACGCTTCCCACCCCTCTGTCCCAGGGTGGGGAGAGAACACAAGCTCCTCTTTCCTAGATGGAAAACGTGGACAAACTAGAAATGATTACTAGTGGTAGCCTTCACTTCTAAGACTCAAAAGCAATACTGTGACATGTGGCATGTCATCTTTTGTGAACTCCAGAAAATCCTCAACTATTAACACAAATATTAAAACATCTAACATTAAAACTTTCTGGAGTTCTGTAAAACACTGACTTTGCAAATTACTCTGACAGACATGGCTATCAAGATTTCCTAAAAAACGAACATCAGTATTCATAAAGCACAGGTTGAAATAGGCCCTCGCTATTACTGTGTCAAACACATTGCTTTGAGCTGTGTGAGAGAACAAGTTCTGGTTGTTTAACCTATTTGCTTTCATCATCGCTGCATATGGATCAACAGCTTAACTTAAACAGGGCTCTTCTAACCTCAGATGATGCAAAAACTATAAGCAATGCTAAGTTGAAAAAGTAGCCTCCACTGCTCTGTATTTACAAGATGAAGAAGGCTATTCCAGATGACAAATATTTTAGCATCCATAGACTCCTACCCAGTCCTTGGAAAAAGGCACAAATTATCACACATCCCTGCATATTAATATTAAAATAAAAATTAGTAAGTACTCACGTATAACAATCACACCGTTGACTGTAAGCAATTTCTTCAAGGTTTACATCCGTATCTAGTGGAGGCCGGGTACCCTCCTAAATGAGTTGTGATAAGGAGAAGATTAAGAATTTAAGGTTTTGATTATTATAATATATATATACATGCTATCTCTTGAGTGATTAATTTCATCAAACTGGGATGAAGGAGTCTGAGAAGCATTCTGAAATATCCACAAATACTAGCATTGCTTTTATGTCAAACTGACAGGAAGGATCATCAGCCTTAAAAGCATTTAATTACAAAATAATTTGTGATGTTAATTTTAACTTCTCACCAGCAGATGAGATTTTCTGCTGTCAAAACAAGGGCCAGCTTGTCACAGTGTAGTGACACTGACACGGTTCCATACACAGACCTGCTTATGTAGCTGGTTACATCAACAGCATTGTTTATCTGAACTCCCTCCAGTTTTATTACATGTTGAAATCATATAGCTCAGAAATAGGCATGGACATTTAGTCGTCTCATCACCTTTCAAACTTGATTATTGTATACCTTTTATGTTCAAGACAAGCATACACTTTCAAACCTGGAAGATTTTCACTTTGGCTTTCATGAGTTTATACAGACAATAGACTTTTTGACTCTGCTCTTGCATATTAGTGCTGCTTTCTCCACAAAGACCACAGAAGTGGCTTATTTTTATTTTTGCATCTCCAACAACAAAAATATTCAACATTATATGTTATATTTAAAACTAGCCACCAAATCATTTCAAATGCTGTAAGCACAAAGATCTCCCTATCACTCTTAGACAACAGTAAAGTTGTGTTATGGCAGTATAGAGATTCTGGATGTCTACAGTATGAAATAACAGCTGAATTTAGATATTGAAGGACATTTTTTGATAGGACTGATTTAGTTCTGCCATGAATTTTAACTCATTTGACAGAAATGCACAAAGTCATATAATCCTTTTCTGACTTCTTCAGGTGAACTAAAATACCCCGTACCTAAAACACCTTCAAGATAAAGAAATAGAGTGTATAGCAACAGGCAAATTAAAAGCCTTGAATAGGGAACTGACAGTTGAACAATCAAGGAGCAGGGCCTAGGTAGACTAAGGGAGCAATCTCTAACAAACCTTGGGTAGAACACCAGTTTGGGAGGGAAGAAACAGAGAGGGGGGAACAGCCTCATTTTGAAGCATCTTCAGGAGAAGAGACCCTAACGTGGACACAGTTGCATACAGGATATTTTAATAATTGTTGTACAAGACTGCAAGGCAGTGAGACACCTCTACTAACAAGAAACATTTTACCAAGTACTGTGAGTAGAATACATTGGGCATTTTGTGAGTGGGATGGTCTGCCTACTCCAGAGACGAGCTCAGCACTACGTGCACCAGAGGAGCTAATAGAGCTTGCACAAATGTCAGTACACTGGCAACTTAAGATATGTGAAGACACGCTTCTCTTGCATAATTAGTAAGTAATTTGAAAATGACTGATTTGTACAAGTTAACTGAAATAAAACTCAAAGCTTCAAACTCCATCTATGCTGTTTTCTTTACATCCTATTGCTCCCACAACTCCCTTTTCTATTCCGCCAACTGCCTTTGTAAGCATCCATGTTTTCCTTCAACAGTACTGTGCAAGTATTCCTCTAGGATCTGGGGGAATGACTGCCATCACCCAGAAGCCCCACATATCTGGAAAACATTTTTTGTTTAATCTGAGTGCCCATTTAAACATGTGCTCCTGCACAGAGATTTTTCAAGTTTCCTTACCCAGAGTGCAGGGAAGAAGTCTGGCAGAGAGTAAGGCATTTCAATTAATTTAAAGTATTTTTCTCTCCCCATATTCTTGTAGATAACTCCTATACATTTTTCAAGAAAATAACATATTTCCTGTTGCTAGCATTAGAAACACTGATCTTTATTTAGCTTTGTGAGAACTCTATAAATGCAGTAGCTGTAAAGTGAGAACAGCATCATTCTCATCATGGAACAAGCATGGAAGTAAGCAAGGAAAAGATTCACTCAGGGAATGCATCTAATTTCTGCTGGCATCTTAAAATCACAGAATCATGGAGTGCCTTGGGTTGGAAAATCATCCAGTCCCAACCCCCAGTTCTGGGCAGGTCTGCCCCCCACCAGCTCAGGCTGCCCAGGTCCTCATCCAACCTGGCCTTGAAATTCTCTAGGGATGGGGCACCACAGCTTCTCTGGATATCCTGTGCCAGGGCCTCACCACCAAGTAACGAATTTCTTCCTCTAACATCTAACCTAAATCTTCCTTAAAACCTTTAATCCTTGTTCCATCACTACACTCCCTATAAAGAGTCCCTCCCCATCATTTCTGTAAGCCCCTCAATAGTACTGAAAGGCCGCTTACAAGGTCTCCCCAAAGCCTTCTCTTCTCCAGGCTGAACAACCCATAGAAAAGGTGCTCTAGCCCCCTAATTATCCTCATGGCCATTTAATTAAAAACTGAGAAAAATAATCAATTAATGACTTAACATCTTATTCACTATAAAGATTTGTAGCCAAAACATTGACTAATATGAATTAAGTATGCATGGAAATGTCTGGCATTCCAAAAATAACATGCATTGATAACTAAAGACAGGAATCAAGCTGGTAAACACTGTGCAATGTGTTGTTTATGATAACAAAGAGGACCAGAATCAGATGAGGTCACAGCAGAGATTGTTTGTCAACAGAAAATCTGTGCTCTGGTAACAGGATAATGACAAGGTTACCACATCAGATATACCACTCCCCTTGGTGTGGTGCAGACTGTATCCATAAAGTTACTCAGAAGAAGAAAACAAGGACAATTTGCAGCAACCTCACCAAGATTTACAGCAGCTGATGTAAGATTCTGAACTGTTTGACTTTTTAAGGAAATCTAAAAAACAGTTTTCTCTAAGATGTTTGCCATTGCCAGTCAAGAGGAAGCCAAGAGATGAAGTGAGGTTGAAACACTCAGAATTCCTTATCTTTGATGTGATTCTGGCCCTTCCACTTGGATGCATACATCTTGGGGACTACATGTGGCTGTGAGAGTGTGAGTATGTGATGTGTATGAGAGTGACAGTTTTGTTTAATGCCATTCTCTCCTCCCATGTACTCTTGAACCAAGCTTTGCTGCATCATTTTCCCAAAAATCACTAATTAGTGGTACACTAACTTGATTTGTAACTAATAGGTACAAATGTCCATAGATTCTCCAGCAAAAAATAGTGAGAATCAATACCTGTATGTCAAAAAAAAAAAAAAAAAAGAAAGAAAGAAAGAAAGAAAGAGAGCAGGTATAAACTCTCATAATCAGAGAATCCTTCCATTCTGTTTAGAAAGTCTAATGACTGACCACTACCACCCACTTCTTCCAGAAGACGGAGGTAGTTTAAGTCAGAACAATCTTATAAGCCCAATTTTTAAAGAATGTTTCAAAACATTTAAAATAAATTGCAAAATAAAGAACATAATCCCTTACAGTATGTTTGAAAAATGACGACTCATGGATGAAACACTCCCATTATTGCTCTGTCTTTTAAAAGGCAAGTATAACGTTGTATAAAGTTTCTACTGAAACATTTTTATAGAAGTCAGAAACAGTAAAATGCTAATGGCAAATACAGATAGTTTTTTTTTTCCCTTAACAAAATAATGCATGGAACAAATGTAGGGAAGTAAGACTTTTAATTCGTATCAGGAGTTTGATTTTTGAACAACGATTTTGGCATGAAAAGATAAGCTTGAATTTGTCCTCGCTTCCTTAATTCTCCTACAGCATTAATTATTGCCTATGTCATCACTTTATGCTTATGCAAGTTTGAGAGTTAGCTTTTTAGAATATTTTTCCATATTTCTCATTACATCAGCACTTTATCTCCTCTATAGGGAATACCTGTTCTCCTTTGCAGCTCAAGAAAATCTGATAGGACACTTGCTCATAAAAATCAATGGTGATCTACTAGAAAAAGTAGGAGATATCTGAATAATTCATAATGCTTTTTAAGCTCTTCTTCTAAGGCTTTGATTACTCCTGTGCCAAGAGAAATCCAAATCTCTCAAGTGGTGGAATGTGCCATTACAACAAGGAGGACCCATGAAGACAGGTCTTTTCATTTTAACATTTTTAAATTTTTAAAATCTTTAGATATTTTAACCATTTTTAAAATTTTAACATTTACTTGGACCTCCAGCCTCCATCATCACATGCTTCCCATTACTCCTAAAGAGAATCAAGTGTCACAATTAAGTGTTGAGCAAACACAGCAGGAGCTATTGAATCATATTACCGAATGTGAGGAAACCTCCTTCCTCCCTCAAAATGCTTACAAAACACTTACAGGCCCTTTACTCACATAGATAAGAATCTTTTAATTAAATCTCTTTAAATTGTGACTATAAAGGCAGTAGCTTCTATGTTTAACAGGTTTGCCTTACTCAAGATTTATCAACCCTTAGAGCAAATTGAGCAGCAGATGTGGCTGATGGTGTATATTCATGGCTTTGCGTAACAGAATCATAGAATTAGCTAGGTTGGAAAAGACCTACAAGATCATCCAGTCCAACCTACCCCCAATAACCCCACTAAACCACGTCTCTCAACATTATATCTAAATGTTTCTTGAACACCCCGAGGGACGGTGACTCAACCACCTCCCTGGGCAGCCCGTTCCAGCGCCTGACCACTCTTTCAGAAAAGTAGAATTTCCTAATGTCCAGCCTAAATCTCCCCTGGCGCAACTTGAGGCCATACTTAAAGGCAATACTTAAAAATGTTTCATGAGACAGGATCCTGCAATTCTTGTAAGGTTTGATTTGTATTAAATCATTACACCAAAGGTTTGAGGTAAGAATTCATTTCCAAATACTCACCTTGGTGATTGTCTTTAAAATAGCAAGTCGATCTTCAGGAGGTGGCAAACCCACATAGAGTGTTTTATCCAGTCTACCAGGACGCAGGATAGCTGGGTCAATTATATCTTAGGTGGAGGGGGAAAAGACAAAATAATCCACAAATGAGACATACCCTTAAGAAAGTGTACATATGAGAAGTAATATACGGAGGTAATTGTACAGAAATTCAAAAAAGCATTTATGTCACAATATGAAGCTCTGAGCATTATGATAGTTGACTGAAACAGTTTTGTCTCTTCCTGGGCAGAGACATTACTACCCAGTACAGCTAAGCTACATCTGGTCAAATATGGCTCATAAATACTAGTTTCACCTGGTCACAGATAAGGACAATTCTTCTTGAATATACAGTAGAAGAACATCTTCTGTCAGACCTAGCATAGTCAAGTGAGGAACCTCACAACAATGTAGAACAAGGAAAAAGCCTGCTTTTCATTTTATTCTGCTAGAAAGAACTTTACCTATGTTAACCCTTGCAAATCTGCGTGAAAACCACCATGATAAATTAATTCACAAGTACATAGGGCCAATCATATTTACTCACGTGTAAACTTAATTTTACTTTTTGTTTGATTTTCTACTACACATTAATTTCAGTAATTTTATGGATGATAATATAAGATACCCATGAAAACACAAAAGAGACCTCCAAAGTACAGAATTTGTTTCCTAGGAAGTACTACAGATTTTATCATGTCTGAAGAAGAAACCAAAAGTCACCACAAATGTTTTAGAAAAACAATTTAAAACTTAAACGTAATAGAAATCTATAGCAGCCTTTTAGCACCACAGGTTTTGCTACAGAACCTCTGCAAACAGTAGATCAGGAGAGAAATACTAAGCACTGCTGGTCTAACAAGAGACACAAACAGCATATAATCTGGGAAAGACCTGAATTCCTGTCATTCCTGTCCATATTTCAGCAGAAATGCTTGGATAATGCTTCTAAATGACTCAGCTTCTTGATGCCCGATTTCCAACCTACAAAAATGATGAAGGTATTACTTGCTCTACTTCTATGGGATTCTAAAAATCCATATCCTACATACTACAGTAATGGGAATACTAAAGTCACAGAAGCACTCACCAAAGACACAGAAAATTGTATTTTTAATATAACCAACTAAGTCTGTAAGGTCTACAGATGGGCAGCTATAGCAAAAAATGTGTCCAAAAGTAAAGGTTGAAAGTTACACTTAATTGTTAAGTTAAAAACAATCAAGGATTTCAAATGAAGCTATTAACACCCATAGAATTAGATGCTCTTGACAAAGTGTAGCTAATAGACAAACTACATGCATTCATGCATATTAATGCGGGAAATGGGAAAAGTTAAATTGCCGATGCTCACTGTATAGATGTTTAAAAGCAAGCAAACAGGAAAAAGAAAAAACATAACCAGTAGCATGGAAGCACAGCTGTGCCTTTTTCTTTGCAAGAGAAAATAAAAACATTTGCTTAACTCCATCAAGATTCCAGCCGCCTGGTCCTATTACAGTATCATCTTTCTCCCCTTTTGAAAGATGTACAGTTTTGCTCAAGCTATACTGTCACCTGTGCTTAGAGGGCAGAAAGCAGAATGAATGCATGCATTAGAAATTGCTCCTTTTTTCTTGAGCATAAACTATTTTTTTCCCAAGATAGAGCATCTATGACCAGAGGCATCTATGTAGGTAATACCAACTACTTTGAATGTGACAGCATGGGAGGAAAAAAAAAAAAAAGAAAAAAAGAAAACAACCTTTAAGATGATGTACTAATTTAATCCAGACAGATGAAACATGGTTTAAACACAATCACTGCCATGACAGGCCCAGACAAGAATATCTTTCCTATGCTTCTGAGCTCAGTATTAGATCATGCTCTCTCTTGCTGTTGGCACAAATACATTTTCCTGTTTTTGCGTCTCTCTGCAGAAGGAAGTTTTGCTGCATATTAAGATGAGATTATAAAGTTTACACAACAGATCAATTGTAATAATCAAAACAAATACTCTCAACAGGGATTGTATTACAACACCGCACACTTTAATTTTCCATTCAAAAGCTCTTAAACAATACTGGTATGGAAAACACTGTTTCCATTTTACACGTTGAGAAAGTAGCACTTGCCAGTTGTCCAACAATTTGAAGTTAGTGATCCAGGCTAAAGATGCGTTCATCCATTTTTAATGAAAATAAATGCGCGGCCTGCATTCAGAGAATTGACACAACTCATCCTAGCTCAAAAGCTCCAGTAATGGAGTTTTACAAAGCAAAGCCCATATGGCAATTCAAAACAGATCTACGCTTCCCATCTTCTTATAAATAAATTCATGTCACATTGTTAGTTCAGAACTAAGGCTGAACTGAGGCTTTTCCTCAATCCGTGGGTCTCAAGTTCTCCACAGAACTTGAAAAATTAAAACCACGTACCACAGACATTAATATTTACTCTTTGGTCAAACTCATTCATTAGAAGCAACTCATATTTGTTTAAACAAAAGGAATGATGCTTCAGTTTTAGGAATTTCAAAGCTTTCCATCATGATAAATCATAGTGTTCTCTCTATATTGAGATCTGAAAACCAAATACATTGATCAGGAAAGGTTTGAATTTGATGACATATTGTAATTTTAAGTATAGAACAAGGCTGATTACTAATTCAAACATCTAAGAACATATGATTTCAAGACAAGAGAAGTAAGAATGTTTGATTTCTTATGTCTCTCTTGCCTATGGTTTTTGGGTCCTCACCTGGCCTGTTTGTGGCGGCCATAATGAAGACCTGCTGACGATTCTCCAGACCATCCATCTCAGTGAGTAACTGGTTAACTACTCGAACACTGGCTCCTGACTTTAAAAGGAGAGATTTGCCAAAACAAACAAAACCCAAACAAAGAAACAAACACAGAGAAAACAAAAAACAGTGAGATCGTAAATATTTTAAAATAAAAGAAACAAAAGATGCACTCTTTCTCCACACAGAAATACACTACTCTAAGAAAGCTTCTTTTTAGCATCTTTAATATAGCTGCATTCTGAACTTCTACCATCATATCCTCAGCTTATTTCTACCCCAAATTTAAGCTCTCTCTATGCTTGCCATACCGATTACCCTTGGCAAAGCTTTTCTTCCCATTAAAAATGAAGGACTCACTTAAATACACCTAGATAATTGTACTAAGTATTCTCCCATCTACCTCAACAAAAATGCCCAGAAGTTCTCAGTATTTGGGCTTTGAAAAAAAGTTTCTGCAGCAGACCTCACTGGAAAGGAGCAACTCATAGTAAAACATTAACTCCATAGTGCTAAGATCCTATGATCAAATTCAATAGATTAATCTGAATTTCATCCTAGAGTTGGGGAGACAGTTAAAAAACACGGGAGCAGGAGAATAACAGTTTGAGTTATGCAGCAAAACTGCTTCATGGTTTTGAAGAACGTTAAGTATTACTATTTCAAACATATAAAAAATATATATTTGCGTACAGATAAATAGAATATATGATGAAAAGGCACACAGGCTTCAAAAAGGCAGTAGAAACACCAAACATACATGAATCTCAGTTACAGCTGGCAAATGACAGTCAGCAGACTCCTGTCCAGACAATACCTCTACATGTTCAAAGCAGCTGTGAAGAGCAGGACCGGGTGGTCTATGCAACCAGTTTTTGCCTGTTGCTGCTATAGAAAGGAAACATAGCAAGGCCAGAGCATGCTTGTTCCACTCCTTGGCTATCACCTCTGCCTGCTGTGGTACCTAGTACTCAACATCTTCTTTTATGGCTCAGTGGAAGCCACTACCTCTGGACTTTCAAGTAGTCAAGTCTGGACATTTCAGAGTGGCTGTCTTTTATAGGAAACAAAGTACGCAAATTTGGAAGATAAGGTATGACTCAACTCAAACAGTTGATTAAACCTGCTCTCTCCTACAGATCAGAAATAACAGCCCTTCCATTAAAGTCATCGACGGCAATATCTGAACAGTGTTGTACTCAAATTTTATGTTGAAACCAGCATATACCTCTTTCAGCCATCAACACATATGCACCAGTACATCATCATAAAACCAGACGCATTTTCTCTGCATAAAAAACAGAATATCTTTCCATTCAACATACTAACAGTTTGCAGTAGAAATATCACTCCTCCGCCCCCAAAGCTTAAGTTAATTTTAGTTATATGTAATAACAACTCCAAAACTGAAATCAACACAGAAAAATTTGATGAGTGGAATAGCTCTGAAGTCTAATGCATTCCAGACCTGCTCCTGTCTCAGATATACTCATTACTCACATTGTTCAAACCTGCAAGCATTACAGTTGCATACAAGTGTCAGGATTTGGCCAGAAATTAATTATGGTATTAAACTGCATTCCATTTTTTTTCCTATGGCTTTCTCAAGTTGGTGGATAGTCACATTCTCTAGCTATTATTTTCAAAATACATAGACAGATGCTAACAGAAGTATTAAGCTTTACACAATTTAAAATAAAATGCTTCTAAAATATTGCTAGCACAATGCCACAAAAGATGCAACTGAAAATTTACTTATGGAGATCTTTTAAGACTCACTTCACGGTCGGACCTCCGAGGGCACAAAGCATCAACTTCATCAAAAAATATAACACAAGGGGCTGAATTCCTGGCACGCTGGAATACTTGACGTACAGCACGTTCGCTTTCACCAACATACTAAAATGCATGACAAATCATAATGAAACAATGTAAGCCACAATGATTTTGCTTGGAAGAAATATCACAGTTTTAAACACAATACTGGACTAGATTTACATGGGAACTGGTTGTCATTAGCTCACTATTGACAGTTCCCAGTACTCTGAGAGTTTAAGAGAATTCCAGCTTTCTAGGGAATTAATCTAACTTGCTATCATTCTGATGATGAAAAATAATAAGTACAATCTTCATTAAGAATCCTGTTGTTCTTTATCTGTTTATAAACAATGGGAGTGAAAACACAATGAATATCTGAAGTTCATAATAGGACAACTCAAGGACACGGGGACTGGGAGACAGGGAATTGGAATATAAACCAGAAACTCACTTTGAGTCATTATGGGTGGGTTTGCCAAGCTGCAAATGGAAACTTTTTTTCTAAACATACATGTTTTGATACAATTAATGTCTCATCAGAGTCTCTGAATCACAGCCAAGTGCTTTTTCCTCCAAAAGGAAATGGGACTCTTCATTAACTTACATTTCCTGGCTGATATCATTACTTGAAATACACAGTAAAAAGCTTGGAGAAAGAATAAACAAATTCAGTATTTTGGTTTCAGCTTCCAAATTACTGATAAGCATGTAACTGTCATATTCTTCTAAGATATGGGCTACAGCCATCTTCTTCCAGTTCAACACTCTTAACTCTAAAAAAGAACTGAAGATGTACCACAACTTCTAAATGCAGTGCTTCAAAAAAATCAGACTACAGTACTTTTATCCGTTAACACATACAAACTTCATGAATTACTCTGATCTACTAAAAACCATTGCTTTCCAAGGTTTCAGTCTTCTGCTAAGAAGATGAAGTGATTCTCCAAACACATTTCCAAACTTGAAAACTGAAAATTTTGCAAACTGCTGACTTGCAGCCACCGATCATCAATTGTTCTCCCTGTTGATATGAATTATTGTTCTATTTCCTAATCTACATAACAGCACTGATGCGTGCAGCTGGTCATTTAGAAATCCTATTTCACTCAAGGAGGCTCCATTTGCCTAGTATCTCATTAAACAGTAATTTAAACCAAGATATTTAAGCTACCCAGATAACTTTTTCCTTTTCACAAGAAAAACATCACTACTAAATGTTTTAAGAAGAGGGTAAACAACACAACTTCTGTCGCTCCTAACAAAAGCACAATGATCAGCACATACCATATTTAGCAGTTCAGGACCTTTCACAGATATGAAGTTCAGCCCAGATTCATTTGCCACAGCCTATCAAAAAGAGATGTATACAGAGAAAAACATTTTTTCATGTATTCTTTGGTTCTGTCTGTGGATCTACAAAAACCTTGAGAAGAACATAGCAGAACAGTCACCTACTAAAAATAGCAAGAAGTATCACTGGATGCAGTTAAGAGTGTCGGAGATTGGAGAATTTAGCAAGGTGTTCTCTCTTTAATGGGGCAGCGATACTTCTACTTTAATGAGGATGATATTTCTGGCAGTATCATCCAAACTCAGTCATTTCTACAAAAACACCCACTTCATCAAGACTCTCCATTATTTTTAAACATGTTCAGAAAAATGTATTACCTTAGCCAATAGCGTTTTGCCACACCCAGGAGGCCCTGCAAGCAGAACACCAGCTGGAGTAGTCAGGCCCAGAGCTTTAAACTGCTCTGGGTTCCGCACAGGTGCCTATGAAATAAATTATTATTATTATCTGAAGTTTGTAGTACGCTAGGACTCATGGACAACATATTATACCTTGAATAAATATAAACAAACATACATAAACAGTTTTATTTCCTGCATAGGGGGAGGTGCAAAAAACACCCTTCAAAAGTAACATTAACACACACCAATATTGCCATGGTCAGCTCCTCCCGAACATCCTCCAGGGCTCCAATATCTGCCCATGTCACATCAGGAATTGTGACAAAGCCCTCTCTCTTGGCAGAGGGTTGCACTGATGACAGTGCGACAATGAAATCATTCATCTCAATGTAGAGCTTCTGCAGCTGCTCCTCAGGCAAGGGGTCTTGCTTCTTCAGCAAATCTAAAAGTCTCTGTAATTCTTCCTTAGGGTACAGAGAAATGCAGAGAAAAGATTACATAAGTTAAGATGTTCAGAACCTTTTAAAGGGCTTTTTAGAGCAATGCTTTCTCCAACTGTAATATTAATTATTATAAAACAAAGAATCATGTATTATACTATGTCTATATTATACAACATTGAACATAGAAATAGCATTAATAACTGACATTAATAAAAACGCACTGGGAAAGCACTACACAAACTTATCTCAGTTAAAGCATTGAGTTGACAGACTACAGTCTTGATTTAAATACTACACAAATAGAACCAGCACATATATTTTGTCTTCAATTTCTTCCTGCTGTTTTTCTGACAACTCTGCCAAATTGGTCAGTTTGTGGAATACCAAGTTACATATAAACCTTTAGACTCTTAACAAACACATTTAGATCATAAGTGTTTATTTAATGTAATCTGATTTCAAGTCGTCAGTCCATTTCCTCAGGCCAATTAGACCTGGTTTTGTAACCTGGCCCTGATAAAATCTGGGAAAACAGAATACAGATACAGCAAAATGCTTTCTGATATTTTCCATCCTACAGAGCACAGCCTGCCAAAGGCAGAGGAAGACAGGTATGTTCCAGTTATTGAAAATCAATTCTTTACTGGGGAAGCTACCTGAGAAAACATCTCATCAAAGAGCGCTTGTAATATAGAAAGGCCATATGAAAGCAACGTGATACCACACCTCAAATAAAACTAGGTATTATAAGACAAAGGGAACAAAAAGTTGCAAAAGTTCCATTAGTTTCAACATTTTTCCCCACAGCAGAATACAGGAAAAATCATCACTTTCTATTAGTTGCAACTAAGATGGCCCTGAAACTGACCACAATGTGTGTTTACAGTGTCCAATATCTTCTGTTAAAACCTCTCTCTTCTTTCTAACAGAAGCATTAAGAGAAACTATGAAATAGTTGAGACCAACAGGTTTGTTTATTGAATTGTGCAAATTATTTTAAAAGGGTTTTATATGTTTATTTTTCTGTGATAAATATAATATTACTGTTTTAATGACAATACCCTGTATTAAACTATGTCAGCCTCCTGCCAGCTATCAAAATATGGCTCTGTTATGATTAGACTTCCTTATCCTCAATAATTCCTTTGATAATGGTGATGTTGATAAAAGCAGCCACTACCTGTCCCTCCCCCTTTTCTTGTAGTTACATTAGGCCCCAGGAAACGCTGAGAGGTACGGAGTACAGCCGTATTACTTTAACACAAAGGCTTTCTACAGGTTTTTACACTGCTTTTTGTTAATTATATTAACGATTTTCTTTGACCGTCCTTCTAAAATCAGAATCTGACTGCAGCATGGACTTAAAAACACTTTAACTTCTCCAGACAAATCTTTAGGAATCCTGCATGTAACACATAGAGCAAGCAATACACTCAGAATTTTGAGCAATACAGCCAACAACCTATAAACATATTCTGATTCACTGACCACAGCATGACACACTTGTCAGAACACTTGTGGAATAGAATAATTCCGGCACTGGAAACACTATTTCCTGCAACAGAGTTCCAACTGTACCACAGGTTAATAGATACTTTCTCTTCAGCTAAAGTTGCATTTGCTAATCCAACTTTTCTCTCACAGAGTTTTTAAATGCCTCTTCCTCAAACTTGCTGTAGGTACTATGTACTGCATGGGATTTAATGTATATAATCAGACAGCTGGAAAGAAAACGTATATGGCAGAAATACTTCTAGACTTCGGCTAGCTCTAAGTATATCAGGTTAGGAAAGACACCCAGGCATCATGGCAGATATTTTAATGAGGACAAGGCAAATGACCTGGTAAAAACTCAGTGCAAGTCTGATATTCTTACAATTCTCTTCCAATCAGAGCAACACTACAGCACGAACAACAATTAAAAAAAATAACAAAACCCCATCTTTTGTAAAATATTAGCACGATTTATAGAAGGTTTGGTTTTTGGGAGCCTGTAGTTCAGTCCCATTATACAGGTCATTAGGAGTTAAGCTTCTGGCTTCAGAACTGATGTACCTAGATCTAAATTTAACACTACACCGGCCACAAGATGTTTAAGGATTTATGAGCAAAGGCCTTCACAGTTCTAAAATGGTTCAGTCTTAAGACAATAGAGACAGATACTCTGAAGAACAAATACCTTAGAAGGAAGCTGTTTGGAGTTCTCTTCCACCGGGATCTCTGTTTCTATTCCCATGCTTCCTTCAACTGTGTTTCCTCCAGCCTGTATGTATTTCCTTTGCTGCTTCTCAGATTTTATCAGGACCCTGTTCACTGTGCACATAGCTGCCTCACGACAAAGTGCCATCAGATCAGCACCTACGTAACCTGGAGTCAGATGTGCTAAATGATGAAAGTCAAAGGACTCCGGGAGCTTAAGTTTTCGACACAATGTCTGAAGAATTCTGATCAAGAAGGGAAAAAAAAGAACAGCAAAATAAAGATGAAACTGGTCTTTTTTAAATTTTCATATAAAAAAAAGCAATTATTTAAGGTCTCTTTCGGCCCACATGAACTGAAATAGTACAGTGTGAACAGTTTACACACAGCTAGAGAGTAACCAAGCTGAAAGCCACAAAATGATGCCATATATTTCCTTTTGGTCTTTAAATGAAAAAACAACACTATCAACCAGGCAATATCATTCAGTGGGTAAAAGCTAGTGACTGAAAAAAACCCCAAAAAACCAACCTGACTGTATAAGGCTTATTTTATTGGGAAAACAAGCTAAAAGGAGTTTCTGTCAAATTGTTACCTCATTCTTATGACAAGAGCTAAAATTACTCAAACCTATGCAGTTTCACCACTAAAACAGAACAGCTCCGTGTAACTGACAGCTAAGTGCTGTGCTTCCTTACACCTTTTTGTTTGTTTGTTTCTATATGATTCTTTTCATTAATAATAGGGAAAAAAAATCCCCAAGCAAAAAAACACCCCAAAACCAAACCAAAACTGAAAAGGAGGAAATAAATAAGTAAATAGTTCCTATAAGGGTATACCTCAAAGAATACAAATACAAACAACTGTACAAAACAAAAATATGTGAGAATGCAACTACTCTCCAACTTGTGAACAATCTCTACTACTTACACACAACAATTGCTTATCTATTCACAACTCACACCCTCCAAGACGGTACTATTTCTGGGGGTATCATATTTTTAACATGACCATAAAAAATACCATAGAATCAGAATTCGCATAAATCAGTTTCAATCTCTAACCACTTGCATGTTTTCCCACAGCCAAGGAGAGGAATGCAGATATTACAGAGCTATATATCTGCAGTGAGGTGGGATGCAAAGAAGGAAGAATGGCAGTAGTGCTGACAATGACATATGACAATATCAATGCTGCACCCAGAAAGGTTTGCTTTTTCGACCTAGAAATAAGGTTATTTGAGCTAGAATAACTTATCCTTTAATTTTAATTTCCTTCCCCTGACAACAAGATAAGCCACAGCTGTTTTCACACTTCTCTTCATGTGTTTTCTGCTGTTATGGAAATCAGTAGCAGTTTCTTTGTAAGCAAAAAAAAAAAAAAAGATGTAAGATACATGTATGTTTTAAAATCTAATCTAATAGTCACAGACCTTTCGAGTAAAAAATGCCAGTTACACAGAACAGGATGACTGCAGCCTGGCTTAATGCCTGGACTGGTGTATTTCCACTAGAACTAGAACAGAAGAATCTGGGCCTTCTTATAATACATGCTCAAGAGGACTAACAGAATTCTATACTTAGTTTATGTTCCTAATTCAATAGTTACGTAGGGAGACGTAACGCATTAATATAATGCTAAAATGGGACTTGCATGTAGGAAAGGAAACCACTCCAAACATAGGCACAGCTGCTAAGACACAGAGTAGATGCACACTTAATCTCTTCTGCGCTTTTCAGTTTGTGCTGATACACACGTGCATGCAGGCATAAAAAGAACTAAGCATAATAAAAGTACTTTTCCTTGTTCATAAACCTACCCTTAAAAAAAAAATAATAAAGAAGCTCTATAACACATACTTTTCTCTTGCTGCTTCATCTGGTATCCCTAAACAAATTTCTCGATCGAATCTCCCAGCTCGCCTCAGTGCAGGGTCCAGTGAGTCAGGTCTGTTAGTTGCTCCAATAACAAGGACCTGGGCAGTGGCAGCCACGTTATTCAAGTCTAAAGGAAGGAAGAAAGTTAGCACTCATTACTGCCTTCTCTACTTTATTCTGATATATATGTTACTCTGTTTCTGTCACACACAGTAATACTCCAAACAGCACAGTCAAACTAACTAACAGTCACACTAAGATGCTGTATATCCTTACCCCTACTATCCAGAACTGGCATTTTGCACAGTTAAGCAGAAACATGCATTTCAAATAATATCTGACAGATTTTCCCATCAAGACTTTTTACATAACAGAGAGGATGTGAAAACAACGCAGTAACATCCCCTCAGATTTATTAGAAGTTTCCTATTCCCCACAAACAGGTACACTGTGCCAAAACATGAAAAACGGTTACCACCTTCTTCACTATAGTAACCATGAGTCACTAATGAAGTAAGGAAGATAATGAGATTGAAAAAATAGAAAGAGCTTCCTTTAGTACAGAAGTTTTTGAAACTGACCATCCAAACAAGTTAGGAGCTGGGCAACAATTCTCCGCTCCATGTCCTTTGAAGCAACTTCTCTTTTTGGGGTAATTGCATCTATCTCATCAATGAAAAGGACACACGGTGCACTGAACTAGGAACAAGAATTATGAACAATTACAAAACTACACAGATGATTTCTAACTTTTCAAGCGCTTGGCATTCATAAAAAGCCAACACTAACATAAAACAATAATTAGTGTAATAATAGAATAGTATTTAACTGACATAAGATTATTAATATTATCAAAAAGCACTTATGGTGCAAAGGAGTACTTAAGGAAAACACTTGAACTGTCATCAAAACAAGTCTGAACTCCCAGTCAAAAAAGTAGTATCTGAAACCCCAAGCATTCTGCGTTATCAGGCACCAACTGCGCCATCTAGTTGTCATTCACCTTTTCTTCCTTTTAACAGAGGGCAAAAAAAAGCAACTAAGCTACAAAGATTTCACAGTACATGTATAACTTACAGTAGAATGATCTTTCTTTCCCTACACAAAAATTAAGTGCAAAAACCAAGTGGAAAATCCACTTAAATGAATACAACGGGAAGAGCAACAGATTTTATTTTTTAAACCTATTTTCTACAATGCAATTCATCTATTAAAAAAACAACTTTTATAGCAACCTTTTATGAACTACTATTATATACGAAAGGTATTTAATTTTAAATACTCGGTGACGACTTATTTCATTTTGTTCTAAACAACATCTTAATAAGGCTTTCTGAAAATTAAGATGTAGTAGAAACCTGAAACATCATAATCTAACAGCTTCAAAATTAAGCACTTTGCCCTATTCAGCATTGTTTTATACATACCCTAAACATTTACATGCAGTTGTGGGCAAGGATAGAATAATGGAGCAGTTAGAAAACAAGAATAATATCTGAGATCAGAAACAGAAAACTGTCCTCATGAAATAAAACATTAGCCATATTAACAAACAGAAAATTTCATTCATTCAAATGAAATTCATTGCATTCATTCAAATTAAAATTATTTCATCCTGTCTGGTACTCTTTGTTTCTCACCATGTCTGAAAGTTGCATCTTTATCACAAGAGCGTTTCATCATTACAAATCTGAATGTCTGAAAAATAGCAGCTCAATTCTCCCCTGTATTTAATACTCATATTAAGGCAGAGCAAGACTTCAAATGCAACTTTACTTCTGCTCTTTGATATTTGTCCCAAACTTCTTTATGCCTGAAGGACCAAAGCCTTAACTCAAATTCAAAGCCAGACAAAAACAAGAATAAAAACTTGTAACAAAAAAGGCGCAGTAAACAGCTCATGTATCTTTTTTAACCATTCAAAGTAGCTCCAAATAGGTAAATAATTTACACTGCTCCCATTACATTGATACTGTAAACTATCTTTTTGTCAAGACTTTAGAATAGCAACCTTTGTGGTCTGTGACTGCATGACACTTAGTACAATGGAATTCTGGTCCATAGTGGAGACACTATGGCTTGTGTGCAGCGGTATAAAGACTGTCACTAATAATCCACTCAAATTCAAACCACAGCAACAAAGTGTGAATCTTTACAAAGAAAAGGGCAAACAACTCAATGTTATTTCCAGTGGGTGTCTCACCACGGCCTGATCAAATAATTCTCTCAGTTTCTGCTCAGATTCTCCCGACACTCCAGATACCATCTCTGTTGCTGCCACTTTCAGCATAGGGAGCTCAAGTTCCTGAAAGAGACAAGGAACATTGCACAGTACCGCCAGAGGGAAGGAATGCTGGCTGTCCTAGAGGACAAGTATTCTCCAATACAACATCTTTTACACCTAAAGATTTTGTAATCAAGAATAAATCTGAAAGAGACTTTTAAAAAGATAATTAATAACCTCATTTTTAAAAACAGGTTTAAGACATTTTGCCATATGAATAGAAATGGATACAAAAGCCAAGTTTGCTATGGTAATTTTAACCAAAAGTGCCTTCCATTTACAGCCTTCCCAGTACCTGTGCCTATATTGCAATCCTGGGAATGCCTCAGCACTATTAATTCAAATACAAAACTCTGTCACATCCCTTCTTCATAGGAGGTTCAATAAAGTACAAATGCAGACGGAATTTAAACTAAGGAAGTGAAAATGAATGTAGTTTAGACTAAGAGAACAAGCAGAGAAAAGAGAGAAAGAGGAAAAGACCTAGTCTATCATGAAGGAGTATTATTTATTCTCTCTCTAAATATAATTAAGAAAGAAGAAGCTAAATTTAGAGCTATCTTACCCCAGCAATTGCCTGTGCAAGCAGTGTCTTTCCACATCCTGGTGGTCCATGTAGAAGAAAACCACGAGGTGGGACCACACCTAAGTGGAGATAGACTTCAGGATGACGAACATGAATCAGCATCTTGCATATTTCCTGTTAAGAACAAAAGAGATCTCCATTTTGATTGCAAAAAAATAGTATTATACATTGTTAATACTACACACAGACCAAAATAAAAAGAACTTTGGTTTATTAATACAATATAAATGTCTCCTTTCAGAAAAATTGATCAAAGGAAAAAAAAATCCCAGCAACTCTGTTGCTGTTCGTATAAGCAAACATTCTTACTGCCATGCAGGTCAATTCCGATAGATCTCCCATTTGTCATTTTTCATATGACACTTTAATCAACACTTAAACTAACCTTCAAAGTTACATCGTTGCCTCCTACATCCTCAAACTTCACCGATGGGTGGTAAAGCTCTGGTCCCTTGCTTTTAACTGTTCAGGAGAAAAAATAAGTCATGCAAATCTAGACACAGCATAATCACAGTTACAAATAGGAAACAAAAAAGAACTCAGCCTCAACAATTAGCAAAGTACATGGAACAGTATTATTTTTGGTAGCACATATAGGCCTAGAATATGTTTAAGTGCAACATAAAGGGTAAGCTTCTTAACAACACACTCGAGGTCACTTTGTACCTCAAAAATAAAAGTTCTTTAGTAATGGATTCCACAGTCACCTACCACCATCTCTCTTTTGGCAGCAGGCCAAAAACAACTTCTCACCTTTCCCTTTAAGTAAGATGGATTCAATTTCTTCATCAACATCAGGAAATTCTTTTTTCCTTTTTCCTCTTTTACCCCTTGTCTTCTTTTTTCCACTTTCCAAGACTGAAAGTTCGGCTGAATTCTAGTGTATAAAAACAGCAAAATATAGCCAGTCAGTGAATCCCTGCAAGAACTACAAAGAACAAAACATCACAGTGACTATGATGTGTAAAATACAAATTATTAAAAATTATTTAGAACACGTTCTGTTTTTTTAATACTTTAGGAGCTGACAATATCACTCACATTTTTGCCAGAAGTACATGCTACTAATGAAATTAAAACTCAAAAACCTAACCAATGAGATACAAGTTCCTTACTAACAATGGAGTAAACAACTTTATGAATAAATACAAACTTATCAATGTATTTAATCCACGGAAAGCGAGAAGAAAAAGCGAAGACCTCCTTCATCGTTTCCTTCTTTCTCTTCTCCTGCCTCTTCTAAAGAAGGAGGAAGAGGGAGAAAAGAAAAAGCAAAGACATTCTTGGTCCTCCGAAGAAGAAGAAGAAGAAAAGAAGAAGTGGAAGAAGAAGAAGAAGAGGAGGAGGAACAAGACGACACGGCGAGAAGAAAAAGCAGAGACGTTCTTTCTGCTCTTCTTCTACTTCTTCCTCATCTACTGAAGAAGAAGAAGAAGAAGACGGTGAGAAGAAAAAGAAAAGACCTCCTTACTCCACTTCATCTACTTCTTCTTCTGAAGAAGAAGTGGAAGAAGTAGAAGAAGAGGAGGAGGAACAAGACGATACGGCCAGAAGAAAAAGCAGTGACGTTCTTTCTCCTTGACT